>NC_133123.1:98799236-99099236 GCF_033568475.1 Henckelia pumila | reverse complement strand
AAGCAATATAGGATATCGACATTCAAACTAGATTGAAATACGGCTCAATCAATTCAAACTAATTGATATCCAAAACTCAAACCGGCGACATAATGGCTATAAACGGCTAACCGAAAAGCCCCAACCATCAATCTATCTACCTAATTCAACTCATCTCCTCAACAAATCATCAAAAACAACTCAAAATCAACAAAATCTCAAACCCCCAATTTCGAATTTCACATCAAAAATCACAAATCCAAACGTTTTTTTCCGATCCGTCTTTGAATAAACAATTTATGCTAGCTCAAGAACAACATATCCCATAAAAATCAAATTCCATCGACATCCAAAAATTGAATTACAACTGATCGAAAAAATACTTACGATAAAATAAAGCTCTCGATGTCGTGATCGCAAATATACCTTCAGATTAAAATTCTATCGGGCAGATCGTGCAAGATCGGAATTTTAAAAGCTTGAAGATCACGCTTTAGGCTTCAAAGGAGGAAGGAGGCATGAAAGAAGAAGAAGAAATGAATAAGAAGCCTTGTCATGCATATAATTATTAAGACTAAGTCACATAGAAATTTGCACATTAGTCCCCGAATTCTTTGAAAATTGCAAATCAGTCCCTGATCAAATAACAAATTAGCCCTCGAATTCATAATCTCCGAATATCACTTATAAACTCAATTATGATAATTTTGGGGCATTACACGTACCTTGGGCACCAAGCATCATTAATCTGCACCATCTTGATTATCCACTAATTCTCTTTTTCAGGGGTGACGCTTCCTACACAACTCAAAATTATTATTGATGTCTAGTCTCCTCATGCAAAAATAAATAAATAAATAATGTAATAAAAACAACTAAAATAAAATAAAAAATAAATAAAATAAAAATGCTAGCTTGGGTTGCCTCCCAAGAAGCGCTTAGTTTATTGTCCATAGCCCGACTATACTCCGATTCTAGCCCGTTGCCACTTTGTTGGAGGTTTTTTTTCCCTTACCTTTCACCCTCCAAACATACTCAATGACCCTCTTTAACTTAGATTTTTTTTCTTTTTCTTCATCTTTTTCTTTAGCATCGGCGGATCATTCTCTCTTGGTAATGCTACTTTACTCTCAAGTGTGCGACAGATTTCTATCCTTCTTGCTTGCTCGACCATAAACACTTTTTCCTTGGATAGATTGCTAGCCTCCTTGAACACAGTAAACGTCACTTTCTCACCTTCAACACCCATCGACAAATCTCCTTTCTTGACATCTATCTTGGCTTTAGCAGTATCCAAGAATGGTCTCCCCAAGATCAACGGCATATTTGCATCCTCCTCCTTATCTAACACAAAAAAATCCGCAGGAAAATAAATTTATCTATTTTTACCAGAACATCCTCGATGATTCCACGCGGATATGTGAGCGATCTATCGGATAACTGCAATGCGATTGTCATGGGCTTCACCTCGTCAAGTCCTAAGCTCCTGAAAACAGACAAAGACATTAAATTAATGCTAGATCCTAAATCACATAATTCTTTATTAAAATTAGAAGAACCAATAGTGCAAGGAATCATAAAACTCCCTGGATCCTTAAATTTTTATGGTATCTTCTTTTGCAGGATAACACTCCAGTATTCAGTCAAATTCATTCTCTCGAACTCCTCCAACTTCTGCTTCTCAGACATCACCTCCTTCAAGAATTTAACATAATTTGGCATTTGTTGCAAAGCATCGGCGAATGGAATATTGATGTGAATTTTCTTGAAGGTCTCAAGAAACTTGGCAAACTGTTCATCCAACGCTTTCTTCTTGAATCTCTGCGAGTGAGGAAGCTTCGGCTTAAACATAGGTTTCTGCTCAGATCCATCCTTCGTCTCCTTAAGCTTGCTCTCGCCACTCTCATCCTCTTCAAATTTCTTCTCCTCCTCAACTTTATCCTTAGGTTCATCGATTCCAACCTCTTTTCCGCTCCTCAGCTCTATGTCTTTGCAATGTTCTAATGGATTCATCTCAGTATTACTCGGGAACTGACCTTTGTTTTGCTCTTTCAGTGCATTTTCCAGCTGCCCAATTTGTGTCTCCAAAGATTTCATAGTAGCACCCATATTACTCATATGGATCTCCAAGCTATCAAGACGAGACTCAGTTCTCGCCATTCTTTTACCAGATTCTGCCACAAAAGTACTAACAACATCCTCCAAATATGGCTCCCCTTCTCCCTTATTTGTATTAAATCCCAGAGGGGGATTCAATACATTCTTGTCATTTGCATAAGAAAAATTTTCATGATTACGAAAATCAGGATGATAAGAGTTTGGAAAAGGTGTACCTCGATATCCTCCATAGTCTCTGGTGTTAATGTATTGGGCCTCTTAAGGAGTGTGTGTCTGTGCAATAGTGACAGCCTTACTTTCAGAATTTCCAATGCTCATAGCAGCTATATGTGAAGTCAATGCTGAGATCTGAGCAGATAAAGAAGTGAGAGGATCCACCGCATAGACTCCGATTGATTGCTTGATGCCAGCTCGTTCAATCAGCCATTGAAAGCTGTTGATAGTCATTTGTTCTAGAATCTCGTACGCCTGAGCAGGATCCTTTGAAAAAATATAATGCCTCCAGCTGCAGAATCCACAAACATTCCTGTTGGAGCATTCAGTACATTATAAAAAAGTTCAATCAGCTCCCAATCTGCAAATTTGTGGTTCGGGAACCGTCTCAACAAGTCCTTGTAACTCTCTCATGCCTCATACAGCTGCTCAGAATCATGTTGCTGACCGCTTATTTCGATATTAAAAATAATTACTGGCAAGCGTACCAGGTCAAGTTATAGTAAGTGGACAAATAGTCCAAGTATCGATCCCACAGGGACTGTTGTCAATTCTGAAGAATTAATTATTTAGCTTAATCTAGACAAAAATAATAAATAGGAGACAATAAATTAAATAAAAATTTAATTATTAAAAATAATAAGAAATAAAATAGCTGAAAGATAGATTTAATTAAATTGAGACAACCAAGACACACGCAGGTAAAGAACAATTTATGCAAACAAGTGGCAAATCTAAGATCCATATTTAATCTTAAATCACGGCGAATTATCCTATCTTGTTTAACAGTCTATTTCTAGAACATGTTAAACCTATTCAAGTTATGACGGATTAATTTTCATAATTCTAATCAAACATGAATGGATTCAATATTTGTGATAATTCAATTTTCACCTAAAATCGCATACTGAAACCGAATACTATTTATAGTCGGTTTAACCATATGTCAATTATTGGAGTGATCAAAATCACTTCTTAACCTTTCGACTTGGAATTAATTAACAAGCAAGTAAATAATTGATCAAGTTATTCACAAGAAATAATTTAAATCCAATAATCAATAATTTGAAGAAAGATCTAAAAATCCCAAATCAAAATCCACAGTTTAACAAAAATTTATTCGGCCCAATCTCGCCGTCTTGGTTGAAGAAAAACTAATCAATAATTGAAAACAATATTCAACAAAAGTTTAATAATCTAAAGAAGAAAGGAAGAAAAACTCGAATGGAGCATTCTTCAACAACTAAAAACCACAAAAACTTATGATTTTTCACAATACACTGTTAGTTTAACGTAAACGTGTGTGTGTGCCATGTCATTCCAGCTTCATGAAACTTCAAAAGACTATGTCCTAAGAATGCTTAGCGACCTATGACAAATCAGTGCAAGTGTCACAATCCAGTACTCCGTCATCTCAACAATCCCAAACAAAAACATGTACTTTCTTGAGATTAATTATGTACCTCCGGATTTTGCACCCGGTATTTTTAATAAGCCCCAATAATTACCCGCAGACTTAGCTATAACTAAGATAGGATTCAAATTCCAATCCCCTCGTCTATAGCCCAGATGGAGCATCAATCCCATTTAACCCGCAAACTTAGCTATGGAACAAAGATTAGGATTTCAATCATTGTCCAAGCCCAGATGGAATTGTTACTTTAAAATTTTAAATTTATTAACCACATGGAATCCGCATACTTAGTCAAGAACAAGAGATTAGGATTTCAATCTCTGCTCATAACCCGGATGGAGTTAACTTAATTTTCAACAAAAGTTTTTCAAAAAATTTTATAGGTACGCCCAAGATCATACATGCAATGTCTAACAACTATCAAGAATCCAAAGCACTATCATGATCAACAAACACCTATTGTCATGCAATGATCAAGCAAACACGAACTTCATCAATTACATCGCTACACTACACTAGTCTAATATGCGTGCTTAAAAAGATTCACGATTCAACCAACAGTTTCTCATATTCAATCAAAAGCAACATTTTTAAATTTTTTTTTTCAACTCTATCATCATCGGCTGTTATGACTCATCCTACTCATGCAACACAAAACAAAAAAAAAACAACAAAAATAAACGAGATGCAAACATACACAAAACATTACTAATGCAACACTAACAAAACAAACAATAAAATAAATAGTCTACCCCCCATACTTATCCAAAGCATTGCCCTCAATGCTTCGGAATAATGAACAGAATGCGAAACAAACACACAATGAAAATAAAAATAACACTCCCTTGGTTTTGTATTTGTCCTCTTCATCTTCCTTTGTAAAAGTCCAACAACAACTTCTGCTGGCGGGGCAATATACTGCACATATAAAGGCGACAGGTAAGGCATTGGATTAACAAAAGATAATAAAAATAAAAATAACAAAAACAAAAAAAAATAATAATAATGAAAAGAGAACACTGGGTTGCCTCCCAGTAAGCGCTAAGTTTATAGCCTACAGCCCGACTATACAGAAGCAACCATCAAAGAGCGGTTTCCGCCATTAGTAAGAATCATACGACTCTACCTATGGGTCTTGATTTCCTTCGCCCTCAAGCTTGGCGTGATATATACTTTGTAAGCTCGTCGGTCCAACAGCACTTGGTCTGAAAATTTTCTTTTGGAAGGAGACTCCAAATCTTGGCTGAAGCTCATAGAGGATGGAATACTGTGGAGTTGGCGTCAATGGAAAGAAAGGATCTTTTAACGGTGTACATGGAACGACCATTGATGAGGTCAAATCTGTCTTCTTGGATGTATCCTCCTCCACTATCTCCACTATTGGCTCTTCATCACAAGAAAATTCCTCAAAATTTATTTCTTCATGCGCTGGCTCAGTTACTTCATTCTCTTGGCAGATCTCAAAATTTGGTTCTCTAAGAAGCGCAATCTGTTCATCCAAAAGACTCCAAGACTTGATACGGCTTTCTAAGAATTGATTTGTCTCTGTCTGTTGCCGCAAAAGATTCTCCAACTGAGCCACATAATCTTCAGAACACCCTACACACTCTTTTTGACTCTCCGATGGTTGGTTTGCAAAATTTTTAGAGTTGATATCTGGAGAATATTTATGACTCCAACCTTGCAATTAAGGATTACAATGCCAACGGTAGTCGAAATCTGCCATATCATTTAACAAGTGCATCGCTGTAAGGCCCAGAAATATTAAAGTATTAATTATGGGAGTTGAGAATTAAATTCCATATTTTGGGTAAACATGGATTTAAGAATCTATGGAAATTAAAGAAGATGTATTTCGAAGATGTAATCCGATCAGAGACCGATTTGTAAATATTGAAGTTTGAAGAACTAAAGTGCAGAAGGCCAGGATTATTTATTAATCCGAATTTATTTAATTTTAATCCAAGTATATTTAATTTGAAAATATTTAGAGTTTCGATTCAAATTCTAATATTCTTAAATTATTTAGGATTGAAATTGAATTAAAAAGAAGGTCGAGGACTGAATTGCAATTTACAAAGTTTCAGGGACTAAATTGCAATTATACCTAAACATATCCGATTCTAATATATTATTCAGAATTGGATACGTGTACTTTGCATATTGAATCAGATTTCTGAAGCTGAAAGTCGAGACCCTTTCTTTTCTTTTGGAAAGTTTGATCTTCAAATCTTTATAGCTTTTGCTCCGGTTATTCGATTTTGATTCCGTAAATTGTTCTGGAATCCTTGAAATGAGGGCTTCAATCTCATGTAAGTTTTGTGATGTTTTTAATGGGATTCAAAATCAGTATATGGCAGAAATCAGTACGTTTGCCTATGATCATGTTCTTGAAGTGTTGTATCGTAAACTGAATCGACAAACGGCTATCGATTGTGTTCTTATGAATTCCAGCTTATGATTCGAATTATATACCTGCTGTTATGTGAGATTATTATGAGAGGTTTCTGGTTTTATAAGATATATGTCGATTTGAGTTGAGAATTGATTTCGATGTTTTGTCGGTTACCGATTTTCAATCGCTACGCAGTCGGTCTAATTGTTGAAGTCGTTTTGCTAGCCTATGATTGAGCTGAGGATCTTGTGATTGTATACTGATGCTTCTTGATTATAATCATTATATTTCAGATTTGTTTCAAGCACGATCAACTCAAGAAGTCCGACTTTGAACCGAAGAAGTTTGATTGAAGGTTTGAAGTAGTTTGATCGTTTGAATTGTCTTGCTTTTGAGCTGAATTTGATATCTATTTCTTGATGGAGTTGAAGAGAGATTGAATAGAGTTTGATATGAATATTTGATATTGTATTTCAGCATTGAAGCATTCAAAATTGAGAAGAGAAAAGGTATAAAATGATATCCATTGAAGAGAACTTTTGATACTCGAGATTGATGATCTCGAGTTACCTCGAAGCAAATCACATACTGTTTGACTGTTATTCTTGATTTAGAATTGTTGTGTTGATCCATCACAGGTAGTGGATCTTTATTGCTTACGATATGATATGAGATATGAATTGATTCGATGCCAAGGTCGTTTACGAACCTTATTTCCGAGTCGTTTGCGAACTCGTTAGATGGATATCCTTGCAAGATCATTTATGAATCTTGATGGCCATGAAGTGTTAAGAATCAATTCTTTAGATATATGCGCGCTAGATTGATTTGAGTCTTGAGTCTTGAGAAGTTTCGAGTTGATTTGATATTGTGCTAACTGATTGTATATATATCGTTTAATACTGGGAAGTTATTCTCACAGGAGTTTATCCGGCTATTGTCTTGTTTTGTATGTGTGCATGACAACAGAGGGGGCAGGAACTAATCATCAATGTTATTGATAGCCGGGAGAGAGTCTAGCACGTGAGGACTCGGGTTGTTGCTGAACTTAGACCTTTTAAAAACATCAAACTTGCTAGAACTATGTTAGTTTGTAGTTCATGTTGGAAACTCGATAGAGTTATGTCGTTTATTGTTTTGTTAACGACTTGTTTGATGTAATAAATATTTGTGTAGATGCTTGAGAGTTTGTTCATGTCTATATGCATGTTTTGGAATTGATATATCATGTATTGGATCATGTTTTGATGATTTATAATGAAAGGAATCGGGTTGGACAACAAAATGATATCTGCTGGTTTTGCTGGAAAACATGCCCGCTCGATCGGGTGATTATCACCGATCGAGCGCGGCCTTATTATTTTCAAAACAGAGGATCTGAGTTTTTGGCTCGCTCGATCGGAAGATTATTACCAATCGAGTGCAGCCCTGAATTTTCGGAACCCGAGAGCAGGGCAAACTTGCTCGCTCGATCAGGTGAGATCACTCGATCGAGCGAGGTGATGTTTTTCTAAAAAAAAAAATATTTTTTTACTTTGCTCTTGGTTTATTTAATTGATGTTTAATGAATGTTCATTGTTCATTAATTGCCCTAAAATGAGATTAGCAACCCGAGGTCCACACAACAGGTGGTATCAGAGCTTTAGTTTCTCGGACTAAGAATAGATGAGCGGGGTAGATCGAGTTTTCTATTCTGATTTATTTATTCTTGAAGCATGTTTATTATTTGAATTAATTTACAGCTTTAAGAAGTACATGCTATTTGTTCTCTGATATAATTCGAAGCATGCTGGACTGAGATTGAATCAGACTTGATCTTTTGAGAAGAATATACAGTACAGTCTTCTGAATTATATGCTTCTTTATCTGAGTTGAGTAGCAGTATGAATTGAATAAGTATGAATTAGAACTCGATCTCTTGAAGACGCATGAAAATGCTAATCAGAGGAGGGACTGAAACAGAATGTGTTATGATATGATGAACTGTGTACTAATTTGTTTGAATATCAGGTTGTATCCTCGAATAATTGTGATCAAGTAACAACCAGTGGTACTCGGTGACTAAACAATCTTGTAGTATGAATGATTCAGTGGATATTACTACAACCCCAATGGAAACCTTACTGATGAGGTTTCAGTCTTTCAAACCACCGACATTGAAGAATAATGAAAATGTTGTTGGTTGTGAAAGGTGGCTAGATAAGATTGATCAGTTATTTGATTCTCTTGATTACTCTGATGACCGTCGAATCCGGTTAGTTGTGCATCAACTGCAGGGAAATGCAAAACGTTGGTGGAATGCAATGCAGAAAGCTTTAGGAGCTCAAGGTATGACTAGTTCGTGGAGTTTGTTTAAATTTGAATTTTGTCAGCAGATTCCTTTCCAGAAATCGTGTGGCAACAGTAGTAGCAAAAGGAATTTTTTTTATAAATCGAAACAAGTTAAGAAGCCGGGAAGCAGTTCTGCTAGTTCCAGTGGTCCAAAGAAGATGAATCTTGGACAGAGTTCTTGATATGCTGAAGTTTATTGTAGCAAATGTGGAGGGAGGCATGATACTGATAACTGTAGAGGAATCTGGAGCAGTTGCCACATTTGTAAGCAAGTAGGTCATTTTGCTAGAATTTGCCCTCTACGTGAGATTGAAAAGGCATCGGATGCAAGTGCATCTCAACCAGTTCTTCAGTCTGGGAAGCAAGTATATGAGGATATCATAGCAGGTAACTGATTTATATTTAGTTATTCAGCTTATTTATTGAGAGATACAAAGACATCACTTATCTGCATATCTGAATAATTTCTCTTGTTCATGTATGATCTGTTGAGTCACTATTACGATAGTATTTATATCTTCACCGCTGGGGAGAGACATCGTATGGTGAAATTAGTTAAGAAGTGTATACAACTGTATGAAGGTAAATTGACTGAGGGAGAGATTGTATTGTGTTTGATTGTTTGATTTTGATTTTATTATCATCATAGATATGTTTGCCAAGTACTAGACAACAATTGACTGTTTAGTGAAGTTTTGAAAATTCAGACCGGATAGGGCAAGTGGATAGGAATTCTAAAGTAAAGATTCAAAATTACGAAGTATTTTGATAATTGTGCTGTATTTGATCTATTAATACAGAAAGGAAAACATGACTTCGTGATTGTACCGTGAAGGTCTTAAAGTCTAGACATGAAATTGTTGATATATCAGTAGTTAGAAAACTTACAGATATGTTTCAGATGAGATTCCTGAATTGACGGTTATTGTGAAGTCGAATTCGGCATTAAATTGATGTCAGGTACTTTGCTCATTTCTTGAACTCTGTGTTAAATGGCATCTTGTGAAATGAAAGAATAGCTTGAAGAATTGCATTTGTATACTCGAGGATTGATTTGAGATCAGAATATCTGTAGCAGAAAATTCGAGAGAAAGAGGTTTCTAAGATTTCTTTTCGTATGAAATATGATCACTTGAAATTATAGTTATGCAGTCGATTTGCTGATACTATAACAATCTTTACGACGCTATGAGTAGAATCTTCTCAAGGTATTTAGATGAGTTTATGATTATTCTTATTGATGATTCTTATCCATTCGAAGAGTAGTGTTGTTTATTCAGAGCAAATGAAAGTTGTTACGGCTTGAGTATGTGGAACAGTGGTAGGATATTTTATTGAAGTTTGAAGTATGATGAGATTAAGTGATCTCTTGCAACTATGATCTTGAAGATGACATTTCTATTGATTGTCACAAGACCGAAGCTATTAAGAATTGGCATAAACTGATATATGTAACTGAGATTTGAAGATAATAGATTTTGTCGTGGCATTATTATTCAAGAATTTTTTTTTCTCTTGTGGAGCTACTTTCTCAGTTAATTTCGAAGAATGCTAAATTGTCTGAATTAAATTTTATGAGATCAATTGTATCGAGTTAAAACCAGGAAAAAATGGGCCAGTGTTACAGAAATTCTTTATTATGTACTATATTGATAATGTTGCAGTATAGTATCATTTCTTATGTCTTATCAAAAGTTTGGAAGCATCATGAAT
Source organism: Henckelia pumila (assembly GCF_033568475.1). Taxonomy (NCBI): domain Eukaryota; kingdom Viridiplantae; phylum Streptophyta; class Magnoliopsida; order Lamiales; family Gesneriaceae; genus Henckelia; species Henckelia pumila. Next base: position 99,089,073 of record NC_133123.1, on the reverse strand, counting down.
TATAAGAAGCATGTGATAGATTTGGCATCAAGACAACTGAAGAAGGATGAAACTCAATATCTGATTTCTGATTTGAACTCGTAGCAATTTTCTTGATTGAAGGATTTAATGTTATTTTCTTGCAAAGAAATTTCTGATATCTATCTTGATAGTAGGAGTTGACGTAATGAAATTTGCAGTTTGAAATGAATATGAGGCTGAAAAGATATTGAGATATGATGAAGACTTTGGCCGTGGAATTTAGAACTATCTAAGGATATAGAGTGCAATAACTAATACTATACACTGAAGGATCTGTTATTTATTGTAATGACTATCAGTATTTCTTCTGATTGATAGTTCATGATTATTCCACGTATGATTGAGAATTGAAATAGATAGGTGATCTATCAAGATTTTGCTCTCAAGCAAAAATGAAATTGTTTGTGAAGACTAATGAAGTGCAGAAGTATGATTTAGTTAGTTAACATAAAGCGATGAAGACAAGTCAGATCAGGATTTTAGTAGCCCAGTTCCAATTTACAAGATTAATTGGTTAATTATATTTTATTAACAAGAGCACAAGTTAAGATCAAGAACACATGACATGAGTAGCTCGGGTCGGTCATGAGTAGCTCGGGTCGGTCATGGTTGTTGAACAATAGCTCGGGCATTGAGCTAGAGCTCGGGCTTGGAGCTAGGGCTCGGGAATGTGTTTGTGCTTGGCTCGGGTCGGGGCTTAGGGTGCTCAAGAAAGTGATGTGTAAGGCCAGGGTAGTGTTCGGTCATGGGAAGAACACATGGTATTCAGGTCGGGAATGGACACGTGGCTGGAGCTAAAACACGATTAGTGTCCTGCTAGGTGTCATGCACTCGATTGACACCTGTCCCAGCTCCTCCTCTATAAATATGAGTCGAGGGTTCGGTCATTTTACACCATTTCATCTCACTTCTTAGTTCTACTCGGACCAAGGAGTAGCTCGGGAGCTCGGGAAAGAGTAGCTCGGGAGTTCGGGAAAGAGTAGCTCGGGGCTTGACCAGGAGCAATTCAGGTCGGGCATGACCAAGAGCAGTTCAGGTCTGGCTTGAAGGGAGAGGTCAGGTCGGGTCAGTCTTGAGACCAGGTCGGGTCGGGACTTGGACCTAAGGCAGCTAGGGGTTGTCTTCTTCCAGCTTAGTTAAGACTTCGGTGTTAGGTACGATAGTACTGTTCGAGATATCCTGACTGAGTATGCATGTATTATGTGATTGCATGATTTATATGTCATTGATTTATGCTGCATTCATCTGCATATTGAGCTATCTCCTTCGAGATGTATATTAGTAGGGTTGTACCCTATCCTATTAGTGGATGGACTTCCATCGATTTGGGTTTGGCATATCCACTGGTATATTGGTATGGGAGCCACCTCCTGAAGCGACGGCACAGCGTGCTACATACCAGGGCCCGGTCTGTCTCCGTTATCTGATCTTTGACCTCGAGTTATAGGGAGTTCACTTTGCATGCATGTATACTCATACTCTCGTACTGAGCTTTTTATGTTCACGTCTCGTACTTTGTGTTTTTGGACACCCTATTCCATGGGGAAGGTTTGCGATTGGACGAGGCGGGTGGTTCCAGGAGGGGCTAGGCAGCGGTTGGTCAGCTAGAGCTTCGCTTAGGTTTTTATTTCTGTTGTTATCGGATTGATACAAATTTTCGATATGGTTGTATAATCTAATTGGATTTTTACAGATTCCTTGCCTTAGGATTGTATAATGTCTATGGTTTCCGCAGCTTAATTTTGATTACTGTTTTGATTAAGTTATTTGCATGCCTAAGTTCTGTTTAGTAGGTGATCCGGGTAAGGGTAACTACATTTATGGTTATTGTGAAAATTACTCGCAAGCGTACGAGTGTCAAGTTTTAATATAGTGATTAAAATCAGATATCGATCCCACAGGGAGTAAAATAAAAATCTTCAGTACTTGTAATTTAAATAGTCTAAACTTTATCTAGAAAATCAATAATCAAGAATTTTGCAATAAAAATAAATAATCAGTGAAATTTTGATAGCACGCACACAACTTTTAGATTAAAATCAATCAGAGAAAAATGGTCTAGAGGTATAGATTTCACCTGGTTTCAACAACAGTCAATCCTAATTAATTAATCTTCATGAATTCCAATCAATTAATAACCAAGAACACTTACGTTTATTATTTCCCTCTCCCGAGCAATAAATAATGTTTATCAACTACAATTCAATTCCAATATCCCTATTAAGAATTTATCGCAGTGATCTATCACAAAACAATGTTCTCTTTAAAAGCTCTGTTAAAGTTATAAGCTCTCCCGAGTCAGATAAACAATTAACAGTGTAATTTCTAATGTCCTATTCAAAATCTCCTCTCCCGAGTGCCAGATTTCAAATAAATATAACAAATCAATTATTGATCAGATAATTGAAAAGACAATCAATTCTAGAAAAAACAATTAATCTAGAAGAAATTCAATTCAATAAAATCAAGAATTCAAGAAAGTTTCTACACCAGGTTCCATCCGACCTCTAGACTATAAAAATTAGTTCATAATAAAATTCTGAAAACAATAAATCATAAATCCAAACATATTCAGAATTAAATAAATAAAGATAAGAAACAAATCCGTCATCGACGCCATGTCCGGACTATCAAACTCCGTCTTCGTTCTTCAGTTAAGCTCCAGAAAATCTCCAGAAAATTCCAACGATCAAATATTTCTCTGATATCCGTATGGTGTGTGTGGCGGCTCTCTCAAATCTGATGAAAAAAATTCCCTTTTATAGTGTCTCAAAAAGCCCACTCAAAAGCCCAAGAAATTATAAAAATTTCCTTCCGATTAAAATTTCCAAACTCAGACTTCGCGACAAGCGCCCGCCTCAGAATTCACGCGCCCGCGTATAGCCCTTGTTGGAAAACTGGCGTTCAGATCAATCACGATTGATACCCGGTGCAGCGGAAGTTTAAAAATTTTATTATGGAACAATTCCATAGTGTGGGTATCAACCGTTTAACGATTAAATTATAAGTGTGTGTAAAATTAAATAACAATTATTAAATTTTACCTTCAATCTCGAAGCGAGATTATTGGACTCCAACAGATTTCTCTGCTCTTGTTGTCTCTCCCAGGAACTGATGAACTCCTTCAATCAGGTCCACGAATGGAGGTTTAATCCCTCTGATAGATTGCACTAGAAAATCTATCAGAAGTTTTCTGCGAAGAGAATAAACGAATTTGATTCGCTATTCCAGACTGCAATTCAAAATCACAGACCGGAATTTCTCAGACAGAGAGAGGGAGGGTGTTCGGCCGAAATATTTGAGAGAGAGGCTAGGGTTTCGAAATTTTTCTCTCAAAATTATGACCTGTTGTATCTAATTTCTGTACTGCAATAACTTATTTATAATGCAGGCCACTAACAGCTTAGGGCCCATTAGTCATAAGTTGAGGCCCGACAAGCAAAGCCCGCACGTTCAGAAATTAATATAAAATTCATCGTGACTTCGATTGATAAACCGATTTTACCAATGTGCACAGAAACCATTTCTGCACATTTTAAAGTCAAGATAAATTTTCCTGAATCCGAATTCAGTGGTTTCCAAAAATGTCCATCCCTATGTCATTTTAGGAAATCCTACTCCCTTACTCTTATTTAAGAAGTCCAACTTCTTTATTCATTAAATTTAACTCTTTAAATTTAACTATCTCAACGGGGATTAAAACTCCATTACACTGTGTGACCCTCAATGGTTCAGGGATACAGCTGGCCGTGGGCTCACAACTCCTTGTGACTCGGAACAACACTTTCCGACTTGCCCAACGAATCATGGTAAAGCGCCTAGCAACATCGCCCCATGATTCCCTAGGTATCACTGATAGTGCCTACAAGAACCAGTAGATTTTGGTTAGCGTACAGTACGGTCCCTTCATCCATATATCCCGATCGAATCAACAACCATTGGTATATCGAGAGTCGCTCAAGATTCGATAACTATGCAATACATCTTGAAGATCAAATTAGTGACATCGCATGTGCTACTAAAAAACCATTTCTTAAATCACATCAAGTACTCTGGCCAGAGATTTGTCACACTAATATCTCCTCAGATCGCATAGGATATCCACACTCGCAAGTATGTGGTGAATCCTTGACAACAATGCATCGACTCCTATATGTGTTGTAACTGTACCCAATCCCGACACCTGATGACCCCAATAGAGTCGGTAAACGAGTCAAAGCACAGTACTAGCATATAGAGTCTCAATGATGTTTCAAGTAATAAGGACTAATGGTGTACAACCAAAACCGCAGACTTTATCCACTCGATAAGTGATAACCACTTGGAAAGTCCGGATAGGGTAGTTCGATCATTCATCATATGAATATCCATTTGCATGCTTCGAACATCTCTATGTTCCTTACCAATGAAACGTGGTACTCTGCATCGCAAATGCCAGTCTCAAACTCGAGCGATCCTTATCCTTATTATCGGACGGCTCAATCGACTAGGAACAGTTTAGAATATACAGTGACTATAAGATGTGTTTCATGATAGACATCTCCATGTTCTACCACATCTTACATACACTATAGTATATTCAAGGTCTTTATCAAAACAACAATAGTATATCACAATATAACAATATGAAGAAAGATAAAGTCATTGCCATTAATAAAAGTGTAAATTATATTAAACAAAAGATTGTTTATACAAAGAGTCATCAAAGCCCTTAGCCACAAGTTGGCTCACTGGGCACCCATTCTTTCAGCCCTCTGATCTCAAGTTTCTCACGCCAAAACAATTCTTGCGCGATAGCTCTCTTTGAGCGCTAATGGGAAGCGCTGATCTTTTGGCCCAATAAGATGGCCCATCACTGTTCCTTTCTTTTGTCTGTACGTTTATTTACTTTTCTTCTTTCTTCTTCCGTTTTATTCTTTTAATTCTTTTCTCTCAAATCTCATTTTTCTCATTTTTCCTCCTTTTCCACATAAATTCCATAATTTCCTACAAACACAAAAACAACAAAATACCCACATAAATCTGCTCGAAACAAGCAATTAACAATTAAAAGCATATATAAATTAAGTGTATAAAATACACTTATCAAATACCCCCAAACTTAGACTTTTGCTAGTCCCAAGCAAAACTATTCAAAACAATAACTTCCAAAAACTCAAATCATCATAAACTCACAAGAATAGTCAAGAAATATTATGAAACAATGGCCTCGATAATGATTTCAAAGAATTTTCAAATCCAATCTCATCTAACCTACTAACACTTGAAAGTTTCAGTCATAACAAAATAACCGCATAAACTCACAATCTCCGCAACTCAAGTTCAAAACACCCTTATCCAAGTTCAATTCAAACATTCATAGATCATGAGGTCTTTTCAAGGTAGCAATAGGATCAAAAATAAGATATTAATCAAAAACACTTACAATTAGGTAAATGCAACGAATGATAGTGTGTAAGTGTTTAGATCAAAATTCATAATTATTAAAAGCATCAATCAACAGTCCATAGGCTAAATTCTCGCAACTCTTCTCCACTAGTATATTGGGCAACTGAGACTCGGTCAATAGGACTTAATAAGCTTATAATGTCATGCCTGGCTCATGGCTACAAATGAAGGATAAGAATTCAAAAATAAGGAGTAATTCATACTTATGCACAAATCTAATTTTGACTCCTTTTCATTCACAATTTTATACTTTTTCTTCACTTCGTTGATTTTTTCAACTTTTTTCAACTTCTTTCACAACTTTTCTTTTCACAAATTTTTTTCAACTCTTTTCTACTACCTCTTTTCTTTTCAACTCATCCACCACACCATTCAATTTTTGACATATATAAAACTAGGAGCATCTAACATTTTAGCATTCAAATTACTCCCTTAAAGGTAGGAATTAGTGTTTAGGCTAATTAGGTAGTCAATGTAGGACCTTGAAATAATGACGAATGGGGGTTTATCACACGTTTACACGCATGCCATTCGATTTTCAATTAGGCTCAAACAAGGTACTAGGGATAACATATATAAATAGGTCGCTTGAAAGGCTCAAACGAATTCATAAAAATCGCCTAAATCATCCCTAATCTCAGTTTTGCCCGTATTGCGCCTCGAAGAGTGTTTGAACTAGTTCTAGACAAGTATCAATCCACAATTAAATCATACAAATTAAATCACTGCAGAAAAAGAACAATCATCAGCAGTAAACAATGATTTTCACAAAAATTTCAGATTTTCTCGTACCTCAATATACTCATAAACGTGTAGCTCAAATAGGAAACTAAGGATAAATTTTTCAATGAAAATTAGGCCCAAAAATTCCAAACAATGCCTCAATCATATCTATGTCTGTATGTCTCAAAAATCAGATTCAAGTATTAATCATAGAGTATATAGGAAATTGTTCATCCAATTGGTTCCATTTTTTCAAAAATATTTGTCAGATAGGTAGACAATCATGAATTTCAGTTATAGCACAAAAAATATTTTCATCAGCCATGCATCCATTTCTTTCTTGACTCCTTTTCAACTCAACTCAACTCAACAACAAAAATTTTATCTATGAAGCACACAATAAAATTCAACTACTCAACTAAATCATTGCACAAAATGATTCATCCCCCCAAACTTAATATAATCATTGTCCCTAATGATTAAAAATAAAGAAAATGAACAAGGGACTCGTACCTTCGACACCGAGCATCAGTACTCGGTATTATCAAAATTTCCATTAAAATAACTCGCAGCCGCAAAACCATTTGAGAGGTGATTTGGAGATGAGAACGACATGAACGTTCAATTCAACCTGAAAAGGAGACATGCACACTATAAGATAATATACAATGAAATCCCGAAGCAATCAAAACAAAATAACTCGCTTAATGTATGGAATAATAAGAAGAGTGCGGGGCATGGCAAGCATCAGATGCTGTTGAAGCAAGAGTGAGAGGCTAATGTGGATGCTCGTTGTCGCATGAATTCAAGTGTTTTTGGTATGTTGGCTGCGCGATTTCAGGAGGTGAAGCAGCTGGAAATCTTGTTAGCTCATGGAAGTGGGGTGAGGCGCTAATGGTGGTTGTTTGCGCAGGGAAAGAGCTGGTTCATGCAACGATTGCTGTTGGGAGTTGCTGAACTGAGCGTGGTAGGGATGAGAAGATGCGCTGTTCGGGAAGCTTGGAGCGCGATGGCGCTTCATTCTAGTGCTGATGGTGGGCTGGGAAGCGCGTTCGCGCTATGGGAGGCGCTAATGGGAAGGGCGATAGCGCAAGAAAGGGGCGCTTGGAGGTGATGCGCGATAGCGCTGAGTTATGCGCGAATGGTGAGCGCGATAGCGCATGTGTTGTGCATTTAAGTATGCGTAGAGGTGAGGCGGGCGCGCATGAGCCTCTGTTATCAACTCCAAAATCTTGAGCGGGCGACTCAAATCTTGGGCAAGCACGCATAAGCCGCTGCCACAAGTCAAAATCCTAAAAAATTTAAAATTTTTGTAATATCAGGCCTCCAAAATTCTCAAATAATATGCATTTTAAAAAACAAAAATTAACTAATTAACTAAAATGAAAAATTAAAGCAAAAAATAAAGATTTTGGGTTGCCTCCCAAAAAGCGCTTGGTTTATAGTCGTCAGCCCGACTTTCTCCGGATTAATTCTTCCCTTTCTCTTTCACTCGCCAAATAAATTCCACGAACCGTCTTTTAAATTTTGCTTTCTTGTTCTTCGTGGCTTTCTTTGGTAGTAAATTTGGCGCTTTCTCCTTCGATGAATCAACTGCAAAATCAGCTCTTTTACAGCTCTCCAACTTCACAACCGGTTCAATTAAGCATAATTCTTCGATGGGTGGATTAGATTCTTTTGTGAATATGTTAAAGACCACTCGTTCGTACTCCACACCCATCGACAACTCCCCTTTCATCACTTCAATTTTTGCATCCGCCGTGGCCAAGAATGGTCTCCCAAAAATGAGCGGAGCACCATGATCTGCTTCTATATCCAATACCACAAAATCCGCTGGAAAGATGAATTTATCCACTTCAACAATTCCTAGTGGATATTTAATGCTTCTATCTGCCAATTGCAATGAAATCTTAGTTGATTTCATGTCTCCCAATGCCAAGGCCCTGTAAATAGATAATGGCATTCAATTAATACTGGCCCCTAAATCACAAAGTGCATTATTAAAATAAGAAGAGCCAATAGAACAAGGAATAGTAAAACTCCCTGGATCCTTAAGCTTTTGTGGCATCTTCTTTTGCAGCATCGCACTGCACTCTTCAGTCAAATTGACCACCTCGTTCTCTAGCAGTCTCCTTTTCTTGGACATCATCTCCTTGATGAATTTTGCGTAGTTCGGCATTTGCTCCAAAGCATCAGCAAAGGGGATGTTGATGTGAATTTTCTTGAAAATCTCCAAGAATTTGGAGAACTGCTCGTCCAATGCTTTCTTCTTGTACCTCTGCGGGTAGGGCAGTGAAGGCTTGTACATCGGTTTCGGCTCCAGTTCAGGCTCCTTCTTCTAGACTTCCTTCTCTTCAACTACAGCTTTTTCAGGCATCTTGCTCTCAGGTTGGCACTCTTATCTATCTATTTGCTTCCCACTCCTCAACGTGATAGCATTGCACTGTTCCTTGGGATTCAATTCAGTATTGCTAGGAAACTATCCTCTGTTCTTATCCTTCAGTGCGTTCGCCAACTGCCCTATGCTGGTTTCCATGGATTGCAATACCGCGCCCATGTTGGCCATGTGCGTTTCCAAGCTGTCAAGGCGAGACTCAGTTCTCGCCATTCTCTTACCTGATTCCTGCACAAAGGTACTAAAAACATCCTCCAAAGACAACTTACTATCACCCTTATTAGTATTGTTAGCATAAGAAAAATTTTCATTATTCCGCAAATTGGGGTGATAAGTATTTGGGACAGGGTTACCTCGATAGCCTCCATAACCTCGGTATCCATTAGGATTGATATAACTAACCTCCTCTGGTGTATGTGATCCTTCAACTCGAGTTGAATCTGCAACATTAATTTTATTCAAAGAAGCTACCTGTGTAGTCAGTGCAGATAATTGAGCGGTGATGGATGTGAGAGGATCCACAGCATACACTCCAGCCGGCTTCTTTACTCCTATACGCTCAGATGGCCATTGGAAACTATTGACCGTCATCTCCTCCAACATATCATAAGCCTGCACATGGTCCTTAGCAAAAATGGTGCCTCCAGCAGTAGAATCGACATTCATCCTTGTAGGAGCATTCAGTCCGTTGTAAAACCACTCGATCTGTTCCCAATCTGCAAAATTGTGGTTAGGACAACGTCTTAATAATTCTTTATACCTTTCCCACACCTCGTATAACTATTCAGTGTCCATCTGCCGGAAGGTGCTGATCTCGATCTTTAGTTGGGTGGTTTTGGCAGGTGGAAAATATTTTGCAAGAAATTTTTCTGCCATCCCCTCCCAAGTAGTGATGCTTCCAAGCGGCAGTGATTACAACCAACTTTTGGCTTGATCCCTGAGAGAAAACGGAAACAAGCGTAAGCGAATAATATCTTCAGACACACCATTTATTTTTACCGTATCCGTTATCTCCAAGAAGGTGCATAGGTGTAGATGAGGATCGGCAGTGGCGCTCCCATTAAATTGATTCTGTTGAACCATGTTGATCAAGGACGACTTTAGCTCAAAATTGTTTGCATTGATAGTTCCACGAGCGATTCCAGAATAGTGAGCCTGGATCGTCGGCCGAAAGTGATCTCTAATTGGCACCAAGGGAGCTTGTTGTTGTTCTTCTTCAGCCATGTTATTAATTTCTTCTCTTCTCTCTCTTCTCAAAGCACGTGCAGTGCGCTCGATCTTCGGATCAAAAAGGAGAGAATTAGAACTTTGAGATCGTCGCATAGACTGCAATTAAAATATGAAGAAATTAATTAGCAACTAAAAAAATAAAATAAAAAACTCTAAATTAAAATCTAGACTAATTGGTAACAAGACTAAAAAAATATAATCAAATTTACTCCCCGGCAACGGCGCCAAAAAATTATTGTGAAAATTACTCGCAAGCGTACGAGTGTCAAGTTTTAATATAGTGATTAAAATCAGATATCGATCCCACAGGGAGTAAAATGAAAATCTTCAGTACTTGTAATTAAAATAGTCTAAACTTTATCTAGAAAATCAATAATCAAGAATTTTGCAATAAAAATAAATAATCAGTGAAATTTTGATAGCACGCACACAACTTTTAGATTAAAATCAATCAGAGAAAAATGATCTAGAGGTATAGATTTCAACTGGTTTCAACAACAGTCAATCCTAATTAATTAATCTTCATGAATTCCAATCAATTAATAACCAAGAACACTTACGTTTATTATTTCCCTCTCCCGAGCAATAAATAATGTTTATCAACTACAATTCAATTCCAATATCCCTATTAAGAATTTATCGCAGTGATCTATCACAAAACAATGTTCTCTTTAAAAGCTCTGTTAAAGTTATAAGCTCTCCCGAGTCAGATAAACAATTAACAGTGTAATTTCTAATGTCCTATTCAAAATCTCCTCTCCCGAGTGCCAGATTTCAAATAAATATAACAAATCAATTATTGATCAGATAATTGAAAAGACAATCAATTCTAGAAAAAACAATTAATCTAGAAGAAATTCAATTCAATAAAATCAAGAATTCAAGAAAGTTTCTACACCAGGTTCCATCCGACCTCTAGACTATAAAAATTAGTTCATAATAAAATTCTGAAAACAATAAATCATAAATCCAAACATATTCAGAATTAAATAAATAAAGATAAGAAACAAATCTGTCATCAACGCCGTGTTCGGACTATCAAACTCCGTCTTCGTTCTTCAGTTAAGCTCCAGAAAATCTCCAGAAAATTCCAACGATCAAATATTTCTCTGATATGCGTATGGTGTGTGTGGCGGCTCTCTCAAATCTGATGAAAAAATTCCCTTTTATAGTGTCTCAAAAAGCCCATTCAAAAGCCCAAGAAATTATAAAAATTTCCTTCCGATTAAAATTTCCAAACTCAGACTTCGCGAAAAGCGCCCGCCTCAGAATTCACGCGCCCGCGTATAGCCCTCTGATCTCAAGTTTCTCACGCCAAAAAAATTCTTGCGCGATAGCTCTCTTTGAGCGCTAATGGGAAGCGCTGATCTTTTGGCCCAATAAGATGGCCCATCACTGTTCCTTTCTTTTGTCTGTACGTTTATTTACTTTTCTTCTTTCTTCTTCCGTTTTATTCTTTTAATTCTTTTCTCTCAAATCTCATTTTTCTCATTTTTCCTCCTTTTCCACATAAATTCCATAATTTCCTACAAACACAAAAACAACAAAATACCCACATAAATCTGCTCGAAACAAGCAATTAACAATTAAAAGCATATATAAATTAAGTGTATAAAATACACTTATCAAATACCCCCAAACTTAGACTTTTGCTAGTCCCAAGAAAAACTATTCAAAAAAATAACTTCCAAAAACTCAAATCATCATAAACTCACAAGAATAGTCAAGAAATATTATGGAACAATGGCCTCGATAATGATTTCAAAGAATTTTCAAATCCAATCTCATCTAACCTACTAACACTTGAAAGTTTCAGTCATAACAAAATAACCGCATAAACTCACAATCTCCGCAACTCAAGTTCAAAACACCCTTATCCAAGTTCAATTCAAACATTCATCATGAGGTCTTTTCAAGGTAGCAATAGGATCAAAAATAAGATATTAATCAAAAACACTTACAATTAGGTAAATGCAACGAATGATAGTGTGTAAGTGTTTAGATCAAAATTCATAATTATTAAAAGCATCAATCAACAGTCCATAGGCTAAATTCTCGCAAATCTTCTCCACTAGTATATTGGGCAACTGAGACTCGGTCAATAGGACTTAATAAGCTTATAATGTCATGCCTGGCTCATGGCTACAAATGAAGGATAAGAATTCAAAAATAAGGAGTAATTCATACTTATGCACAAATCTAATTTTGACTCCTTTTCATTCACAATTTTATACTTTTTCTTCACTTCGTTGATTTTTTCAACTTTTTTCAACTTCTTTCACAACTTTTCTTTTCACAAATTTTTTTCAACTCTTTTCTACTACCTCTTTTCTTTTCAACTCATCCACCACACCATTCAATTTTTGACATATAAAACTAGGAGCATCTAACATTTTAGCATTCAAATTACTCCCTTAAAGGTAGGAATTAGTGTTTAGGCTAATTAGGTAGTCAATGTAGGACCTTGAAATAATGACGAATGGGGGTTTATCACACGTTTACACGCATGCCATTCGATTTTCAATTAGGCTCAAACAAGGTACTAGGGATAACATATATAAATAGGTAGCTTGAAAGGCTCAAACGAATTCATAAAAATCGCCTAAATCATCCCTAATCTCAGTTTTGCCCGTATTGCGCCTCGAAGAGTGTTTGAACTAGTTCTAGACAAGTATCAATCCACAATTAAATCATACAAATTAAATCACTGCAGAAAAAGAACAATCATCAGCAGTAAACAATGATTTTCACAAAAATTTCAGATTTTCTCGTACCTCAATATACTCATAAACGTTTAGCTCAAATAGGAAACTAAGGATAAATTTTTCAATGAAAATTAGGCCCAAAAATTCCAAACAATGCCTCAATCATATCTATGTCTGTATGTCTCAAAAATCAGATTCAAGTATTAATCATAGAGTATATAGGAAATTGTTCATCCAATTGGTTCCATTTTTTCAAAAATATTTGTCAGATAGGTAGACAATCATGAATTTCAGTTATAGCACAAAAAATATTTTCATCAGCCATGCATCCATTTCTTTCTTGACTCCTTTTCAACTCAACTCAACTCAACAACAAAAATTTTATCTATGAAGCACACAATAAAATTCAACTACTCAACTAAATCATTGCACAAAATGATTCATCCCCCCAAACTTAATATAATCATTGTCCCTAATGATTAAAAATAAAGAAAATGAACAAGGGACTCGTACCTTCGACACCGAGCATCAGTACTCGGTATTATCAAAATTTCCATTAAAATAACTCGCAGCCGCAAAACCATTTGAGAGGTGATTTGGAGATGAGAACGACATGAACGTTCAATTCAACCTGAAAAGGAGACATGCACACTATAAGATAATATACAATGAAATCCCGAAGCAATCAAAACAAAATAACTCGCTTAATGTATGGAATAATAAGAAGAGTGCGGGGCATGGCAAGCATCAGATGCTGTTGAAGCAAGAGTGAGAGGCTAATGTGGATGCTCGTTGTCGCATGAATTCAAGTGTTTTTGGTATGTTGGCTGCGCGATTTCAGGAGGTGAAGCAGCTGGAAATCTTGTTAGCTCATGGAAGTGGGGTGAGGCGCTAATGGTGGTTGTTTGCGCAGGGAAAGAGCAGCTGGTTCATGCAACGATTGCTGTTGGGAGTTGCTGAACTGAGCGTGGTAGGGATGAGAAGATGCGCTGTTCGGGAAGCTTGGAGCGCGATGGCGCTTCATTCTAGTGCTGATGGTGGGCTGGGAAGCGCGTTCGCGCTATGGGAGGCGCTAATGGGAAGGGCGATAGCGCAAGAAAGGGGCGCTTGGAGGTGATGCGCGATAGCGCTGAGTTATGCGCGAATGGTGAGCGCGATAGCGCATGTGTTGTGCATTTAAGTATGCGTAGAGGTGAGGCGGGCGCGCATGAGCCTCTGTTATCAACTCCAAAATCTTGAGCGGGCGACTCAAATCTTGGGCAAGCACGCATAAGCCGCTGCCACAAGTCAAAATCCTAAAAAATTTAAAATTTTTGTAATATCAGGCCTCCAAAATTCTCAAATAATATGCATTTTAAAAAACAAAAATTAACTAATTAACTAAAATGAAAAATTAAAGCAAAAAATAAAGATTTTGGGTTGCCTCCCAAAAAGCGCTTGGTTTATAGTCGTCAGCCCGACTTTCTCCGGATTAATTCTTCCCTTTCTCTTTCACTCGCCAAATAAATTCCACGAACCGTCTTTTAAATTTTGCTTTCTTGTTCTTCGTGGCTTTCTTTGGTAGTAAATTTGGCGCTTTCTCCTTCGATGAATCAACTGCAAAATCAGCTCTTTTACAGCTCTCCAACTTCACAACCGGTTCAATTAAGCATAATTCTTCGATGGGTGGATTAGATTCTTTTGTGAATATGTTAAAGACCACTCGTTCGTACTCCACACCCATCGACAACTCCCCTTTCATCACTTCAATTTTTGCATCCGCCGTGGCCAAGAATGGTCTCCCAAAAATGAGCGGAGCACCATGATCTGCTTCTATATCCAATACCACAAAATCCGCTGGAAAGATGAATTTATCCACTTCAACAATTCCTAGTGGATATTTAATGCTTCTATCTGCCAATTGCAATGAAATCTTAGTTGATTTCATGTCTCCCAATGCCAAGGCCCTGTAAATAGATAATGGCATTCAATTAATACTGGCCCCTAAATCACAAAGTGCATTATTAAAATAAGAAGAGCCAATAGAACAAGGAATAGTAAAACTCCCTGGATCCTTAAGCTTTTGTGGCATCTTCTTTTGCAGCATCGCACTGCACTCTTCAGTCAAATTGACCACCTCGTTCTCTAGCAGTCTCCTTTTCTTGGACATCATCTCCTTGATGAATTTTGCGTAGTTCGGCATTTGCTCCAAAGCATCAGCAAAGGGGATGTTGATGTGAATTTTCTTGAAAATCTCCAAGAATTTGGAGAACTGCTCGTCCAATGCTTTCTTCTTGTACCTCTGCGGGTAGGGCAGTGAAGGCTTGTACATCGGTTTCGGCTCCAGTTCAGGCTCCTTCTTCTCGACTTCCTTCTCTTCAACTACAGCTTTTTCAGGCATCTTGCTCTCAGGTTGGCACTCTTATCTATCTATTTGCTTCCCACTCCTCAACGTGATAGCATTGCACTGTTCCTTGGGATTCAATTCAGTATTGCTAGGAAACTATCCTCTGTTCTTATCCTTCAGTGCGTTCGCCAACTGCCCTATGCTGGTTTCCATGGATTGCAATACCGCGCCCATGTTGGCCATGTGCGTTTCCAAGCTGTCAAGGCGAGACTCAGTTCTCGCCATTCTCTTACCTGATTCCTGCACAAAGGTACTAAAAACATCCTCCAAAGACAACTTACTATCACCCTTATTAGTATTGTTAGCATAAGAAAAATTTTCATTATTCCGCAAATTGGGGTGATAAGTATTTGGGACAGGGTTACCTCGATAGCCTCCATAACCTCGGTATCCATTAGGATTGATATAACTAACCTCCTCTGGTGTATGTGATCCTTCAACTCGAGTTGAATCTGCAACATTAATTTTATTCAAAGAAGCTACCTGTGTAGTCAGTGCAGATAATTGAGCGGTGATGGATGTGAGAGGATCCACAGCATACACTCCAGCCGGCTTCTTTACTCCTATACGCTCAGATGGCCATTGGAAACTATTGACCGTCATCTCCTCCAACATATCATAAGCCTGCACATGGTCCTTAGCAAAAATGGTGCCTCCAGCAGTAGAATCGACATTCATCCTTGTAGGAGCATTCAGTCCGTTGTAAAACCACTCGATCTGTTCCCAATCTGCAAAATTGTGGTTAGGACAACGTCTTAATAATTCTTTATACCTTTCCCACACCTCGTATAACTATTCAGTGTCCATCTGCCGGAAGGTGCTGATCTCGATCTTTAGTTGGGTGGTTTTGGCAGGTGGAAAATATTTTGCAAGAAATTTTTCTGCCATCCCCTCCCAAGTAGTGATGCTTCCAAGCGGCAGTGATTACAACCAACTTTTGGCTTGATCCCTGAGAGAAAACGGAAACAAGCGTAAGCGAATAATATCCTCAGACACACCATTTATTTTTACCGTATCCGTTATCTCCAAGAAGGTGCATAGGTGTAGATGAGGATCGGCAGTGGCGCTCCCATTAAATTGATTCTGTTGAACCATGTTGATCAAGGACGACTTTAGCTCAAAATTGTTTGCATTGATAGTTCCACGAGCGATTCCAGAATAGTGAGCCTGGATCGTCGGCCGAAAGTGATCTCTAATTGGCACCAAGGGAGCTTGTTGTTGTTCTTCTTCAGCCATGTTATTAATTTCTTCTCTTCTCTCTCTTCTCAAAGCACGTGCAGTGCGCTCGATCTTCGGATCAAAAAGGAGAGAATTAGAACTTTGAGATCGTCGCATAGACTGCAATTAAAAATATGAAGAAATTAATTAGCAACTAAAAAAATAAAATAAAAAACTCTAAATTAAAATCTAGACTAATTGGTAACAAGACTAAAAAAATATAATCAAATTTACTCCCCGGCAACGGCGCCAAAAAATTATTGTGAAAATTACTCGCAAGCGTACGAGTGTCAAGTTTTAATATAGTGATTAAAATCAGATATCGATCCCACAGGGAGTAAAATGAAAATCTTCAGTACTTGTAATTAAAATAGTCTAAACTTTATCTAGAAAATCAATAATCAAGAATTTTGCAATAAAAATAAATAATCAGTGAAATTTTGATAGCACGCACACAACTTTTAGATTAAAATCAATCAGAGAAAAATGATCTAGAGGTATAGATTTCAACTGGTTTCAACAACAGTCAATCCTAATTAATTAATCTTCATGAATTCCAATCAATTAATAACCAAGAACACTTACGTTTATTATTTCCCTCTCCCGAGCAATAAATAATGTTTATCAACTACAATTCAATTCCAATATCCCTATTAAGAATTTATCGCAGTGATCTATCACAAAACAATGTTCTCTTTAAAAGCTCTGTTAAAGTTATAAGCTCTCCCGAGTCAGATAAACAATTAACAGTGTAATTTCTAATGTCCTATTCAAAATCTCCTCTCCCGAGTGCCAGATTTCAAATAAATATAACAAATCAATTATTGATCAGATAATTGAAAAGACAATCAATTCTAGAAAAAACAATTAATCTAGAAGAAATTCAATTCAATAAAATCAAGAATTCAAGAAAGTTTCTACACCAGGTTCCATCCGACCTCTAGACTATAAAAATTAGTTCATAATAAAATTCTGAAAACAATAAATCATAAATCCAAACATATTCAGAATTAAATAAATAAAGATAAGAAACAAATCTGTCATCAACGCCGTGTCCGGACTATCAAACTCCGTCTTCGTTCTTCAGTTAAGCTCCAGAAAATCTCCAGAAAATTCCAACGATCAAATATTTCTCTGATATGCGTATGGTGTGTGTGGCGGCTCTCTCAAATCTGATGAAAAAATTCCCTTTTATAGTGTCTCAAAAAGCCCATTCAAAAGCCCAAGAAATTATAAAAATTTCCTTCCGATTAAAATTTCCAAACTCAGACTTCGCGAAAAGCGCCCGCCTCAGAATTCACGCGCCCGCGTATAGCCCTCTGATCTCAAGTTTCTCACGCCAAAAAAATTCTTGCGCGATAGCTCTCTTTGAGCGCTAATGGGAAGCGCTGATCTTTTGGCCCAATAAGATGGCCCATCACTGTTCCTTTCTTTTGTCTGTACGTTTATTTACTTTTCTTCTTTCTTCTTCCGTTTTATTCTTTTAATTCTTTTCTCTCAAATCTCATTTTTCTCATTTTTCCTCCTTTTCCACATAAATTCCATAATTTCCTACAAACACAAAAACAACAAAATACCCACATAAATCTGCTCGAAACAAGCAATTAACAATTAAAAGCATATATAAATTAAGTGTATAAAATACACTTATCAAATACCCCCAAACTTAGACTTTTGCTAGTCCCAAGAAAAACTATTCAAAAAAATAACTTCCAAAAACTCAAATCATCATAAACTCACAAGAATAGTCAAGAAATATTATGGAACAATGGCCTCGATAATGATTTCAAAGAATTTTCAAATCCAATCTCATCTAACCTACTAACACTTGAAAGTTTCAGTCATAACAAAATAACCGCATAAACTCACAATCTCCGCAACTCAAGTTCAAACACCCTTATCCAAGTTCAATTCAAACATTCATAGATCATGAGGTCTTTTCAAGGTAGCAATAGGATCAAAAATAAGATATTAATCAAAAACACTTACAATTAGGTAAATGCAACGAATGATAGTGTGTAAGTGTTTAGATCAAAATTCATAATTATTAAAAGCATCAATCAACAGTCCATAGGCTAAATTCTCGCAACTCTTCTCCACTAGTATATTGGGCAACTGAGACTCGGTCAATAGGACTTAATAAGCTTATAATGTCAGGCCTGGCTCATGGCTACAAATGAAGGATAAGAATTCAACAATAAGGAGTAATTCATACATCTTGCACAAATGAACGTCCGAACCTCGATCGGAACGTCCGATCCTGTCATCGGAGCTTCCGAAGATCCTGATCTGCCACGTGTCAAAATATCACGTGTGGTTGGATTGGAAGCTCCGATCAGGACCGGAAGCTCCGATCACCCCTATCCGGAGTCAACAAGTGATATTTTGACACGTGGCAGATCAGGATCTTCGGAAGCTCCGATGACAGGATCGGACGTTCCGATCGAGGTTCGGACGTTCCGATCAAGGATCGGAAGTTCCGATCGTTGTCTATAAATAGAAGGCCGAGACTTCACTTTCATTTGCCAATTCCGAGTTCTCCTTTCCCTTCTAGTCCTTTTGGAGCTGTTCTAGTCTTCTTAGGCTTGGTCCGGAGGTCGGCAAGGCATTCGGTAGTCGTAGCGGAGTTGTGCCCAAGCTCTGGAGGCATCGACATCAAAGGGCTAACGACGGACGAAGGTATAGCTTTTGCTTCCTATAAATATTTAGGAGTATGCAATAGCTTAGTTAAGGCTTTTAGAGAACTTTAATGATAGTAGTATCATTTGGCAGTGTAGAGCAGACTATAGGCATGGACCTAGAGTTGGTAGAGCTTGCACTGTTTTGAGGTACGAAAGTACTGTTCGAGATATCCTGACTGAGTATGCATGTATTATGTGACTGCATGATTTATATGCCATGATATTATGCTGCATTCATTTGCATCTTGCTGTATCTCCTTCGAGATGTCTGTTAGTAGGGTTGTACCCTATCCTGTTAGTGGATGGACTTCCATTGATTTGGGTCCGGCGTATCCACGGTTATCTCGGTATGGGAGCCACCTCCTGAAGCGACGGCACAGCGTGCTACATACCAGGGCCCGGTCTGTCTCTGTTATCTGATCCTTGACCTCGAGTCTATAGGGAGTTCACTTTGCATGCGTGTATACTCATACTCTTGCACTGAGCGTTTTATGCTAACGTCTCGTACTCTGTATTTTCTGGACACCCTATTCCATGGGGCAGGTTTGCGATTGGACGAGGAGGGTGGATCCAGGAGGGGCTAGTCAGTGGTTGGCCAGCTGGAGCTTCGCTTAGGTTTTACTACTGTTGTTTGGGTTTATACAGCTATTCGATTTGGTTGTATATTATTGGATAAATTACAGATTCCTTTACTTGGGGTTGTAAACTATTTATGGTTTCCGCAGTTTTATTCTGATATCTGTTTTATTAAGTTAATTGCATGCCTAAGTTCTGCTTAGTAGGTGATCCGGGTAAGGGTCACTACATTTATGGTATCAGAGCATGCAAAAGATTTCTTGGGATTTAGTCTCATCTTGAGGTATTTTTGTAGATGTCAAATCGTGACGACCAGAGTTCTCATGGCAGTGTTGGTGGGCGTTGGGGTGATGCCGAGAACTGGTTAGACCGCATGGAGACGACTTTTCAGACTTTCCAATGCACCGAGGAGCAGAAGGTGGAGACACTTGGCTATCTTCTGGATGGGCGTGCACGCAGGTGGTGGAGGTTTACTTCTGAACCTTTTGTTGCGGCGAGAGGAGTGGCCACCTGGGCCGAGTTCCGCACAGCTTTCCAAAAGCGGTATTTTCCTTCTGCACTCCGTCAGTCGAAGGCAGGCGAGCTACTGAGTCTGCGACAGGGATCCATGTCTATCGATGAGTATCAGCAGAGGTTCTTTGATCTGCTATCCTATTGCCCCGAGATTGCTGATAGCTCAGAGATGAAGTATAATCTGTTCCTTCAGGGCCTTAACCCTGAGATCCATGACCGTGTGGCAGTTGGCGACGACATGTCCTACGAAGGTTTGGTGAGCCGTTGTCACCAGGCGGAGGACAGCATTCGGCGGAACAAGTCTTTATCTCAGTCGAGACCTGCTAGTTCTTTGGGTCCCCGTGCCCAAACTTTCAAGAAGTCTGGATCTTCTTCTTCCTCTGGTTCTAGAGGTGTTGTCCGTTTTGGTAAGAAGGACAAGTGTGATCACTGTGGAAAGAACCATCCATCCGACAAGTGTCGTAGAGCTTCTGGAGCTTGTTTCCGTTGTGGAGAGACTGGTCATATCCGGAGGGATTGTCCACTGTCTGGGGGAGGCGGTTCTGGTTCTGGTTTAGGATCGGGTTCTCAGGCCACCGTACAGCAGAGGTCGCAGGGACAATCTGCTGGGAGTTCTCATTTGAAGCCACGAGCTTCTAGCCAGGTGTTTGCCCTGAGACATGATCAGGCTGTGGAGGAGAATGAGAAAGTCATCGCAGGTACATTTTTGCTTTATGATATACCTGCTCTTGTACTTATTGACACTGGTGCATCTCATTCCTTCATTTCTGCACGTTTTGTTAAGAGGCATAAGTTACCATGCATTGCACTAGACGTAGTGATGTCTATTTCTACTCCGACGGGCCAATCTGCTTTGGCTAAGCATCTAGTGATGGGTTGTCCTTTAGAGTTCGAAGGGAACATTCTGTTAGCGAATCTCATGGTCCTGGCGATGGACGACTTTGATTGCATTCTGGGAATAGATATGTTGACTACCTATCGAGCTTCAGTGGACTGCTATCAAAGATTAGTACGCTTTCATCCGGAGGGGAGTGAGAGCTGGTTTTTCTATGGTGAGGGAGCGCGACCCCCGATGCCTTTGGTATCAGCTTTGAGAGCCTGTCGATCTCTAGAGTCTGGCGGGGAAGGCTACCTTATCTATGCAGTTGATTTGTCCACTGAGAGTATTGGGATAGAGAGCATTCCTGTTGTGGATGAATTTCCAGATGTATTTCCTGATGAGATTCCGGGTTTTCCTCCTGCTAGGGAAGTCGAGTTTGGCATAGAGTTGATGCCGGGTACTTCGCCTATTTCTAGAGCACCGTATCGTCTGGCTCCGTCAGAGATGCGTGAGTTGAAGAATCAGCTACAGGATCTTTTGGACAAAGGGTACATTCGTCCTAGTGTATCTCCTAGGGGAGCTCCTGTTCTCTTTGTGAAGAAGAAGGATGGGTCGATGCGGCTGTGCATTGACTATCGGCAGCTGAATCGAGTCACTGTGAAGAACAAGTATTCGTTGCCTCGTATTGATGACTTGTTTGATCAGCTGCAGGGCACGTCAGTTTACTCCAAGATTGATTTGAGATCTGGGTATCATCAGTTGAGAGTCCGTGATCAGGATGTAGCCAAGACTGCATTTCGTACTCGCTATGGGCATTACGAGTTCCTAGTGATGCCATTTGGTTTGACTAATGCGCCGGCTATATTCATGGATTTGATGAACCGCGTCTTCAGGGAGTATTTGGACAAGTTTGTCATGGTCTTTATTGACGACATCTTGGTGTATTCACGTAATACGGAAGAGCATGTTTCTCACTTGCGGTTGGTACTGCAGACTCTTCGAGATGAGCAGTTGTACGCCAAGCTGAGCAAGTGTGAGTTCTGGATGGATAGAGTGGTCTTTCTGGGCCATATCATATCCAGGGAGGGGATATCTGTCGATCCAAGCAAGATTGAAGCGGTACTTAATTGGTCGCGTCCGACGACAGTTGCTGAGATTCGTAGTTTTCTGGGTCTAGCAGGGTATTATCGTCGCTTCATTCTGAACTTCTCTCAGTTAGCCCGACCGTTGACGCAGCTTAC
The DNA here is from genome assembly GCF_033568475.1 of Henckelia pumila. Classification (NCBI taxonomy): domain Eukaryota; kingdom Viridiplantae; phylum Streptophyta; class Magnoliopsida; order Lamiales; family Gesneriaceae; genus Henckelia; species Henckelia pumila. The sequence goes on along the minus strand of NC_133123.1, from coordinate 99,067,116 downwards.
CCGCAAGGGTGTGGATTTCGAGTGGTCCTCCGAGTGCGAGGAGAATTTCCGTGAGCTTCGACGGCGGTTGACTTCTGCGCCGGTGTTGGCATTACCGTCAGGATCTGGAGGGTATGTAGTTTACACGGATGCTTCTCTTCAGGGGTTAGGCTATGTCCTGACTCATAATGGGCATGTGATCGCATACGCTTCTAGACAGCTGAAGCTTCACGAGGACAACTACCCAGTCCATGATTTGGAGTTAGCAGCAATTGTGTTCGCATTGAAGATCTGGCGTCATTATCTGTATGGCGAGAAATTTGAGATCTTCACCGACCATAAGAGTCTCAAGTATTTGTTCACTCAGGCGGAGTTGAACATGAGGCAGAGACGTTGGATGGACTTGCTTAAGGACTATGATTGCGAGATTAAGTACCATCCGGGAGCTGCTAATCTCACTGCTGATGCTTTGAGTCGCAAGGTGCGACTATCCGCACTTCAGATTTGTTCGATGTCTAGTGCGATCAGTGACTGTTGTACTTCAGGTTATACCTTTAAGCATAAGAAAGTTATGCAGAGTATCCAGATGTTTGCGATATTATCTGAGCCAGCCTTGTATTCGCGGATCCGAGATGCTCAGATGTCTGATTCGAAGACCCAGCGTTAGGCTCGTTTAGCTAACGAGGGTAGCTCGTCTGGATTTCATTATCAGTCAGATGGCTTTCTGTGTTTGTCTGGTAGGCTTGTGATTCCGCAGGATGAAGAGTTGCGAGAGGAGATTTTGTCTCAGGCACATCGCACTAAGTTGAGTATTCATCCTGGGAGCAACAAGATGTACAAGGATCTACGTACTCGTTTCTGGTGGAAGGGAATGAAACGCAGTGTTTATCAGTTTGTTTCGAGATGTTTGGTGTGTCAACAGGTCAAGGCAGAGCACCGAAGACCTGGAGGATTGCTTCACAGTCTGCCTATTCCTGAATGGAAATGGGAGTTTATCACAATGGATTTTGTGACCCATTTGCCGGTATCCCCGAGGAACTGTGATGCTATCTGGGTGGTGGTGGACCGACTCACCAAGTCAGCACATTTCATTGCTTATAGCCGAGAGTACTCTGTGGATCGCATGTCACGGATGTTCATTCAGGAGATCGTCCGACTTCATGGAGTGCCTGTGAGCATTGTCAGCGATCGGGACCCCAAGTTTACTTCAAGATTCTGGGGGAGTGTTCAGCGTGCGATGGGTACTACTCTCAGTTTGAGTACAACCTATCATCCGGAGACTGATGGTCAGTCAGAGCGCACTATCCGTACGTTAGAGGATATGCTTAGAGCGTGCGTCATGGATTTTGGTTCAGCCTGGCAGGATCATTTGCCGTTGATCGAGTTCGCTTACAACAACAGCTATCACACTAGTATTGGGATGGCACCTTTTGATGCGTTGTATGGGCGACGTTGTCGTACTCCACTCCTCTGGGAAGAAGTGGGGGAGAGACAGGCTGAGGGACCGGAGTTTATCCAGTAGGCGATAGATATTGTTGATCAAATCAAGAAACGGATTAAAACTGCACAGGATCGTCAGGCCAGCTATGCTAATATCAAGCGTAGGCCCTTGCAGTTCGAGGTCGGGGAAGATTTGGCCTTTTCGCAAGATTCTCAGATTTGGCCTTAAGGGCAAGTTTTCTCCCAGATTTATCGGTCCGTTTGAGATCTTAGAGAGCATTGGCGATTTGGCTTATCGACTAGCTTTGCCACCGCACCTATCCAGTATTCACGACGTGTTCCACGTATCTCTGTTACGACGGTATGTGGCAGATGAATCTCATATTCTGCAGCGGTCTGAGGTTCAGGTAGACAAGGATTTGACTTATGTTGAAAAACCTCTTCGTATCCTGGATTATAAGGATAAGGTTTTACGGAATAAAGTCATTCCTTTGGTTTTAGTTCAGTGGCAGCGCCGAGGCACTGAGGAAGCTACTTGGGAGCTTGAGGACAGGATGCGTAAAGACCATCCTGAGTTGTTTTGATTTCATTCTTTAAGTTATATTCAGTTGCAAACTCTGTAAATGTTTGATTTGAATAAAGAATGTTTCTGATTTCTGTATTTGCATTCGGTACTTAAGATCTGATTTCGAGGACGAAATATCTTAAGTGGGGGAGAATGTAGTAGCCCGTACCCTAATTGAGTAATTAAAGGATTAATGCTAATTAATTGAATTGGGTATCGGACGGATCGGAAGCTCCGAAGGCACGATCGGAAGCTCCGAACAGGATCGGAAGCTCCGATGAGCGATCGGAGGCACCGATGTTATTACGTCAGGCATGACGTGTGGTTGGATCGGAAGCTCCGATCAGGACCGGAAGCTCCGATCACCCCTATCCGGAGTCAACAAGTGATATTTTGACACGTGGCAGATCAGGATCTTCGGAAGCTCTGATGACAGGATCGGACGTTCCGATCGAGGTTCGGACGTTCCGATCAAGGATCGGAAGTTCCGATCGTTGTCTATAAATAGAAGGCCGAGACTTCACTTTCATTTGCCAATTCCGAGTTCTCCTTTCCCTTCTAGTCCTTTTGGAGCTGTTCTAGTCTTCTTAGGCTTGGTCCGGAGGTCGGCAAGGCATTCGGTAGTCGTAGCGGAGTTGTGCCCAAGCTCTGGAGGCATCGACATCAAAGGGCTAACGACGAACGAAGATATAGCTTTTGCTTCCTATAAATATTTAGGAGTATGCAATAGCTTAGTTAAGGCTTTTAGAGCACTTTAATGATAGTAGTATCATTTGGCAGTGTAGAGCAGACTATAGGCGTGGACCTAGAGTTGGTAGAGCTTGCACTGTTTTGAGGTACGAAAGTACTGTTCGAGATATCCTGACTGAGTATGCATGTATTATGTGACTGCATGATTTATATGCCATGATATTATGTTGCATTCATTTGCATCTTGCTGTATCTCCTTCGAGATGTCAGTTAGTAGGGTTGTACCCTATCCTGTTAGTGGATGGACTTCCATCGATTTGGGGTCCGGCGTATCCACGGTTATCTCGGTATGGGAGCCACCTCCTGAAGCGACGGCACAACGTGCTACATACCAGGGCCCGGTCTGTCTCTGTTATCTGATCCTTGACCTCGAGTCTATAGGGAGTTCACTTTGCATGCATGTATACTCATACTCTCGCACTGAGCGTTTTATGCTCACGTCTCGTACTCTGTATTTTCTGGACACCCTATTCCATGGGGCAGGTTTGCGATTGGACGAGGAGGGTGGATCTAGGAGGGGCTAGTCAGTGGTTGGCCAGCTGGAGCTTCGCTTAGGTTTTACTACTGTTGTTTGGGTTTATACAGCTATTCGATTTGGTTGTATATTATTGGATAAATTACAGATTCCTTTACTTGGGGTTGTAAACTATTTATGGTTTCCGCAGTTTTATTCTGATATCTGTTTTATTAAGTTAATTGCATGCCTATGTTCTGCTTAGTAGGTGATCCGGGTAAGGGTCACTACATATAAATTAAGTGTATAAAATACACTTATCACTGGTATCAAAGCATGCAATAAGATTCTTTAGGACATAGTATTGATTTTGGGTTATCCTTTGTAGGGTTACAAGTTGGATTCAATATTGATAGCATTATCAGGAATTGGAATAGCAAGATGTTTAGGCATTTCCAAGATCTTCATTGCCAAGGTTGGCAGCAGAAGTTCGTATTATGTGGATCCCAAAAGGATGGAGCTGGTAGAGAAGATCCAGTTTTCAACGCCAGGTGCTTCTCTAGGTTGAAAGGAATGTGTGACATGTAGTCATCCATTCTGAGTCGACCAAGGAAGCCACCCCGGAAGACTCTCCTCTAGTAGTTGGAGAGATTGACGGGAAAATCTTGTCTCATCTACCAGATAAGGAACCCAACAATATTGGAAGGATCCGGTAGATTTGCAAGATTTTATTCTTTGAAATCTTGTGAGGTAGAAGTTCTGCTGACATGAGTAGCAGACGGGAAACTTCACGTTCAAGATCAGTAGAAGGAATGAAAGACTTCCGCATGAATTTAAATACTGTATTTGGTTGTAAACATTATTTCAGTTGTAATAAGATGTATTAAAGATTTCAGTATTTGATGTACTCAGTTATTATTGTATTGTACATCTTTCAGTGTAATCTTTTGATTAAGTTGTGTATTACATGGGATTGTAATAAAGATTGTATTAGAACCTGGATTTGTGGTTCAAGTGTTGTAATCTTTGAGATTAACTTGGTTATTTTGAATAAAAGACTGATCATTGTTTTAATGAGTACTTGGGATTTTGCATGTTTTCAATGAATAGTTCTAGATGTTTTACCTAGAATATTCTAGTAAACCAAGTGTTTTCAGAGATGATGTGATTCATCAGGATGCATGAATGTTTGTTCTAGACAGATTTATTTAGAACAGTTGGTTGTTTTGATCTTTTTAGGTTGTTACCTAGTGGTAATGGATTTTCATCAGGATGACAGACTAAGTAATACCAAGAGTTGTGGATTGTGATCAGTACTAGATGTGAGAAGAGCGACCCTTAGTCGGTATTACTCTAGAAGTTTTCTTACTTCAGACGTTGTTTTGGAGGCCTTTGTGCTCCATAGACTATATAGGGAAGGCTACTCAGTCTGGAAATTTGGAACTGTCACAGCAGGGTATGACTTTGGATAGGACAGATACCAGGTATGGTATCAAGGTTTAGTTATCCTCTGTTTGAGATACAGATGTTCCGTTGTCAAAACAGTCTTGGAATAGATTTTTCCTTGACAAGTAATTGTTCTGAGTAGATAAGTTTTGATCTAGATTTATGATTTCAAAGATTAATTGAATTGATATTCAACAGGATTTAATTATAAGATGTTTACAAACTCGGGATTTGAGTTGTGCCTCTACAGATAATTTTCCTTGACCAGTGATTTTGGTCCAGATAGGAATATTTCATAATGTCAGAGACTCGGGGATGAGTTATGTCAGGATGCTCTTGACTGTCGGGTTCCGAGATGGTATAGTAAGTGCGACCTTATGCTGGCATACTCTGGAAGGATTCTTTTGTTCCAGTTTGGCATTATAGGAAGGCTTACCTCAGTCTCGTTGTATGTACAGTCATAGCAATGGGTATAACTATCAGGAAAATATTCAGGATTTATTTGAGTCTTCTGGAATTGCATTTGGTGCTGGATTAGTGCCAAAGGGATTGTGGTGAGTTATTGTCTATTTTTATCAGAGATACAAACTTTGGTTTTCCATGGACAGAATAGTCTTGGAAAGGATTCCTTGACAAGTGAATATTCTGGACGAGTAGTTCTCGCACATGATATTGGGGGAAAACCAGGAGGTTTTTCCAGTATTGTTTGATTCTATCAGAGGTATATTAGTGATCAGTATATTGATTACGAGATAAACATGAAATTCTAAGTGATTAGTTTACTTAAGGAAGTTTCCTGTAAGAATTGGAATTTGATTGATGGATTGTCAATCTAATAAAAATTTTATCAGGGCACTGTGATGACATATATTGAGAAATGTGAACTGTGATCAACGATAGACGTGGGAGAGTGTATTTCCATTAATATTCTGGAAGTCTTTTCTACTTCAGAAGGGGATGGAAATTTACTAAGTCTAGGGATAATTGTAACAATTACGTTAGAGTATAATTTTGTATCAGTTTGATAACCTTGAAAATATACTCGATTGTTATTGACAGATGTCATGAGCCTACTAAGTCACAGCATGGATGTGACAATATAAGAATTCACTTGGATAGTAGAAAGATGAACACTTAGGTGTTCATGTATATTTTGAAATGGTCAGTTAAACTGGTGCATGTTTGGTGCCCAGTGACTATTTGCAATTATTTGTCTGAGGTTGATACAGATGTTATAACCCGTGATGGGGGAGCTAAATATTCTTTTGCATAAAGAATGATTAGAATTATTCACTTTTTGATAGACTGAAAAGATGAGTAGAGTACTTAGATATTCAGTTCTCAGGAATGATTTGCAGTAATTCTGAGACTTCAGTGTCAAAAATTGATCTAGCAAGCGTTTGAATTTTAATGAATACTATTAGGATAACATCAAGTGTTTAGACATGGAAAAAGGATAGCTGCTGAGATCTAAGGTTATCAGATCCAGTGAGATTGTTGCCACTGATTTTTCAGGATGTCTAATGGATATGCATTGATAAGTCTGAATCGATGAGATCGATTCAGGGGTTTTTGCTAGGTTTTATTGGGTTAAGGACATTGCCTAAGAGGGATGAAACAGTTTTGTTCATCCTGCACTAATCGATTTGTTAATCAACAGAATAATTGTATTGATATTTCCAAAAATAGAACCTGAGGGATTCAGGAAATCAAGAATTGTGGACAACGACGTTGTCATAGGTGTTATGACTAGTGTTAGTTATAAAGTATGTGAATCCTTTCGGTGTAGAAAGATTTGCGTCTGAGGTTCTTTCTGGTGTAAAGGAATGAAGAAAAATGTGTATTAGTATGCTTCTATATGTTTGGTGTATCATTAGGTCAAGGCAGAACACTGACAACATGGAGGATATGCTTCAAGCGTGCACTATGGACTTTGGTTCAGCCTGACAAGATCATTTGCCTTTGATTGAGTTCGCATACAACAACATCTATCATACTAGTATTGGTATAGCACCTTTTGAGGCGTTGTACGGGCAACGTTGTCGTACTCCACTCTTCTGGGAAGAAGTGGGGGAGAGACAGGCTGAGGGATCAGAGTTAGTCCAACAGGTAGCGGATGTTGTTGATCAGATCAAGAAACTGATTAAGACTGCACAGGATCGTCAGGCCAGCTATGCTAATACCAAGCGTAGGCCTTTGCAGTTCGATGTTGGGAAGAAAGTATTTCTGAGAGTGTCACCTTTTCGCAGAATTCTCAGATTTGGCCTTAAGGGCAAGTTGTCTCCCAGATTTATCGGTCCGTTTGAGATTTTGGAGAGCATTGGAGATTTGGCTTATCGTCTAGCCTTGCCACTGTATCTGTCTAGTATCCACGACGTGTTCCACGTATCTTTGTTGCGACGGTATGTGGCGGATCAGTCTCAGATTTTTCAACCGTCTGAGGTTCAGGTGGATACCGATTTGACTTACGTGGAGTGACCTATTCGTATCCTGGAGCATAAGGATAATGAAAGAGTGGGTGCCCGGTGAGCCAACTTGTGGCTAAGGGCTTTTATGACTCTATGTATAAACAATCTTTTGTTTAATATAATTTACACTTTTATAATGGCAATGACTTTATCTTACTTCATATTGTTATATTGTGATATACTATTGTTGTTTTGATAAAGACCTTGAATATACTATAGTGTATGTAAGATATGGTAGTACATGGGGATGACTATCATGAAACACATCTTATAGTCACTTTATATTCTAAACAGTTCCTAGTCGATTGAGCCGTCCGTTAATAAGGATAAGGATCGCTCGAGATTGAGACTAGCATTTGCAATGCCGAGTACCACGTTTCATTGGTATGGAACATAGAGATGTTCAAAGCATGCAAATGGATATTCATACGATGAATGATCGAACTACCCTATCCGGACTTTCCAAGTGGTTATCACTTATCGAGTGGATAAAGTCCGCGGTTTTGGTTGTACACCATTAGTCCTTACTACTTGAAACATCATTGAGACTCTATATGCTAGTACTGTGCTTTGACTCGTTTAACGACTCTATTGGGGTCATCAGGTGTTGGGATTGGGTACAGTTACGACACATATAGGAGTCGATGCTTTGTTGTCAAGGATTCACCACATACTTGATAGTGTGGATATCCTAAGCAATCTGAGGAGATATTAGTGTGACGAATCTCTAGCCAGAGTACATGATGTGTTTTAAAAAATGGTTTCTTAGTAGCACATGAGATGTCACTATTTGATCTTCAAGATGCATTGCATAGTTATCGAATCTCGAACGACTCTCGATTTACCAATGGTTGTTGATTCGATCGGGATATATGGATGAAGGAACCGTACTGTACGCTAACCAAAATCTATTGGTTCTTGCAGGCACTATCAGTGATACCTAGGGAATCATGGGGCGATGTTGCTAGGCGCTCTTACCATGATTCGATGGGCAAGTCGGAAATTGTTGTTCCGAGTCACAAGGAGTTGTGAGCCCACGGCTAGCTGTATCCCTGAACCATTGAGGGTCACACAAGTAATGGATTTTTAATCCCCGTTGAGATAGTTAAATTTAAAGAGTTAAATTTAATGAACAAAAAAGTAGGACTTCTTATATCAGAGTAAAGGAGTAAGATTTCCTAAAATGACATAGGGATGGGCATTTTTGGAAATCACTGAATTCGGATTCAAAAAATTTATCTTGACTTTAAAAGATGCAGAAATGGTTTCTGTGCACATTGGTGAAATTGGTTTATCAATCTGAGTCACGATGAATTTTATATTAATTTCTGAACTTGCGGTCTTTGCTTGTCAGGCTTGAACTTATGACTAATGGGCCCTAAGCTGTTAGCAGCCCACATTATAAATAAGTTATTGCAGTACAGAAATTACACAACATAGGCTCACAATTTTCGAAAAAACCTAGCTGTTTTTTTAAAAAGTGGCCGCCCCCCTTTCTCCCCTCTCTGCTCGAAAAATTTCTGCCTGTGAATTTTGAATTTGCAGTCTGGTTTAACGGATCAAATTCGTTAATTCTCTTCGTAGAAACATCTGATAGATTTTCTAGTGCAATCTATCAGAGGGATTAAATTTCCGTTCGTGGACCTGATTGAAGAATTGTTCGTCCATCAGTTCCTGGGATATACAACAAGAGCAGAGTAATCTGTTGGTGTCTATAATCTTGTTTCGAGATTGGAGGTAAAAATTTAATTGTTATTTAATTTTTACATGCACAATTTAATCGTAAAGTTTTGATACCCATTATGGAATCGTTCCATATAAATTTTTTAAACTTCCGCTGCGCCGGGTATCAATTTTGATTGATCTGAACACCGTTTTCAAACAGTGGTATCAGAGCCAGGTTGCTCAGATCAAGCGATTGTACAAAAATTTTTAAGCCTCGGTTTTTGAAACAAAATAAATTTTTTTAAAATAAAAGTATCAGAGCCGCTGCCCAGGGCAGTGATCGTCGCTGCCCTAGGGGCAGCGACGGGCTGCCCGGCCCGAGCCCCTTTGGGGCGCGGGCTGCCCGGGAGCGTCCCGGGCGGCCCGGGAAAATTAATTTTTATTTTTAAATTAAAATTTTAATATGTTAAAATTCTATTTTTGGTCCGATCGAAAATTGTTTTTGATTGGTCCACGAGGCGTCAGATCGAATTGTTCAAGTCCGAAAATTTTAAAATTGATTTTTGGATAAATTTGAATTTTTGGAAAATTTATAGATTTTATCCGTTAAATCAGATTTTATGAAATTAATTATTTTTGGTACAATTGATGATAATATATGATCTTATGGAAAAATTGAGTAAAATATGATTTTATGTATAAAATTGGATTTTATATGTAAAATATGATTTTATTTGATAAAAAGATAAAATATGATTTTGTATGTAAAATAAGATTTTATATATGGAATATGATTTTATCCTTTTAATTTAAATTGCCATTGCATGTTATCCAATAAATTAATTTTGAATTAAATAATATTGGATAAGGATGATCGATTGCCATTACCAATTTTGTAGGTGTATGTTAGGAATTTACATTTGTTTTTATTGTTGTTGGATTTATTAATGGGCCTGGTTTATGGCCCAATATGAATTGTCATATGTAATAAAAGTGGGCCTGGTTTATGGCCCGTTCGCACCCCTTAAAATGTATCCCCTACTTGTCATAGTTATTTATTGTAAATAAATTAGACTTAGTGGGAGATGAAGATTTGAAGATGGAGGAAGGCCCATCAGACAATAAAGACAGAATAAATGTAAATTGGAAGCTCAATGTAATAGGATTGCATTGCATACCTGCATATTACCTAGGATTGGACTTAGACTCATGATTGACAACCAAGGGTCGATTAGAAATGGAATCGATCATCCGATATAATATATGATATTATCGTTGTATGCATGTTTTAGACTAAATTGTATGAATCCCGCAAGCATACAAATTTTAAATGATGAGACAAATTTTCAAAATTAAAATCCCTCATTTTAAATATGATTTAAAATTGATATCAAGATAAATAAAGGAAATTTAAAATTGTTTAAATGTTCCTACCTTCCATCAACGATCAATGTATGAGATGCTACCCGCGGATACGGTCCGGCTCATATTATTGGGGGGGCCCGTTCGTCGGAAAGCTGTACATTGGATCGACAAATGTTGTAAGTTGGGTGGAACTCCCATGGGATCAACTCATATTATTGGGGGATCCACATGACGACCGTCCATCACAACTTAATATTGATGGGTCATCTTGACATGTCACAATAAACGGCGTCATATTATTGGGCCCTTATTGGACATGAGGTAAAAACGTGGAGGTTGCTTTTGAAGCAATTGGGCTCTACCTTTTGAAAATTATGGTTGGCTGATATTATTCGGGACTATAGTTTGTCAATTGGACTCCATGTTCCCACTAAGGAAAACAGTTTCCCGTTTTCACTAGAGGGTAGTGAAATCGTTAAAATAGTGGGAGTGAGATTCATAAAATAAATTTCCGCTATTTTATGTCTTAGTAAATTAATTAAACAATCACTGATAATTTTCTGTTTCTTTTCAGTATTTCATAAAGATGAATTCGCGCAATCCACTATTCTCTATTCTCGAACAAAATAAACTGACTGGCGCAAACTATACGGAATGGTTCCGTAAGTTGAAGATTGTCTTGACCTCGGAGAAGATGCTCTACGTGTTAGAAAAATCTCCTCCGAAGGAAGCACCAGCTGACATAAGTCCGGAAGAGTTGGCCAAACTTGATACATGGTGGGACCATGATATCAAGGCCAAATGCTATATGCAAGCCTCGATGTCTGATGAACTCCAGAGGCGATTTGAGGACACCGTGAATGCTGCTGACATTCACATACAACTCAAGGAACTTTTTGGGGCTCAATCGAGAGCTGAAAGGTTCGCTACTGTAAAAGAGCTAATGATGTGTCGTATGCGTGAAGGAACTTTGGTCCGTGATCATGGGGTACGAGTGATTTGGCTCATACAGAAGTTGGTAACGCTTGATTTGGTGTTGGAGCATGAACTCAACGTGGATTTGTGTTGAGCCAACTTGTGGCTAAGGGCTTTTATGACTCTATGTATAAACAATCTTTTGTTTAATATAATTTACACTTTTATAATGGCAATGACTTTATCTTACTTCATATTGTTATATTGTGATATCTTATTGTTGTTTTGATAAAGACCTTGAATATACTATAGTGTATGTAAGATGTGGTAGTACATGGGGATGACTATCATGAAACACATCTTATAGTCACTGTATATTCTAAACAGTTCCTAGTCGATTGAGCCGTCCGTTAATAAGGATAAGGATCGCTCGAGATTGAGACTAGCATTTGCGATGCCGAGTACCACGTTTCATTGGTATGGAACATAGAGATGTTCAAAGCATGCAAATGGATATTCATACGATGAATGATCGAACTACCTTATCCGGACTTTCCAAGTGGTTATCACTTATCGAGTGGATAAAGTCCGCGGTTTTGGTTGTACACCATTAGTCCTTACTACTTGAAACATCATTGAGACTCTATATGCTAGTACTGTGCTTTGACTCATTTACCGACTCTATTGGGGTCATCAGGTGTCGGGATTGGGTACAGTTACGACACATATAGGAGTCGATTCTTTGTTGTCAAGGATTCACCACATACTTGATAGTGTGGATATCCTATGCAATCTGAGGACATATTAGTGTGACGAATCTCTGGCCAGAGTACATGATGTGTTTTAAGAAATGGTTTCTTAGTAGCACATGCGATGTCACTATTTGATCTTCAAGATGCATTGCATAGTTATCGAATCTCGAACGACTCTCGATTTACCAATGGTTGTTGATTCGATCGAGATATATGGATGAAGGGACCGTACTGTACGCTAACCAAAATCTATTGGTTCTTGCAGGAACTATCAGTGATACCTAGGGAATCATGGGGCGATGTTGCTAGGTGCTCTTACCATGATTCGATGGGCAAGTCGGAAATTGTTGTTCCGAGTCACAAGGAGTTGTGAGCCCACGGCTAGCTGTATCCCTGAACCATTGAGGGTCACACAAGTAATGGATTTTTAATCCCCGTTGAGATAGTTAAATTTAAAGAGTTAAATTTAATGAACAAAGAAGTAGGACTTCTTATATCAGAGTAGAGGAGTAAGATTTCCTAAAATGACATAGGGATGGGCATTTTTGGAAATCACTGAATTCGGATTCAGAAAATTTATCTTGACTTTAAAAGATGCAGAAATGGTTTCTGTCACATTGGTGAAATTGGTTTATCAATCTGAGTCACGATGAATTTTATATTAATTTCTGAACTTGCGGGCTTTGCTTGTCAGGCTTGAACTTATGACTAATGGGCTCTAAGCGGTTAGCAGCCCACATTATAAATAAGTTATTGCAATACAGAAATTACACAACAGAGGCTCACAATTTTTGAAAAAACCTAGCTGTGTTTTTAAAAAGTGGCCGCCCCCCTTTCTCCCCTCTCTGCTCGAAAAATTCCAGCCTGTGAATTTTGAATTTGCAGTTTGGTTTAACGGATCAAATTCGTTAATTCTCTTCGTAGAAACTTCTGATAGATTTTCTAGTGCAATCTATCAGAGGGATTAAATTTCCGTTCGTGGACCTGATTGAAGAATTGTTCGTCCATCAGTTCCTGGGATATACAACAAGAGCAGAGTAATCTGTTGGTGTCCATAATCTCGTTTCGAGATTGGAGGTAAAAATTTAATTGTTATTTAATTTTTACACGCACAATTTAATCGTAAAGTTTTGATACCCATTATGGAATCGTTCCATATAAATTTTTTAAACTTCCGCTGCGCCGGGTATCAATTCTGATTGATCTGAACACCGTTTTCAAACAGATAAGGTCTTGCGTAATAAAGTCATTCATTTGGTTTTAGTTCAGTGGCAGCGTCGAGGAACTGAAGAAGCCACTTGGGAGCTTGAGAGCAGGATGCGTTCAGAACATCTTGAGTTGTTTTGATTCTATTGTATTCAGTTTTATGTTGTAAAATTTTCAGTTTGAATAAAGGAACGTTTGTATCTTGTTTTACATTCAGTACTTAAGATCTTATTTCGAGGACAAAATATCTTAAGTGGGGGAGAATGTAGTATCCCAGTTCCAATTTATAAGATTAATTGGTTAATTATATTTTATTAACAAGAGCACAAGTTAAGATCAAGAACACATGACATGAGTAGCTCGGGTCGGTCATGAGTAGCTCGGGTCGGTCATGGTTGTTGAACAATAGCTCGGGCATTGAGCTAGAGCTCGGGCTTGGAGCTAGGGATCGGGAATGTATTTGTGCTTGGCTCGGGTCGGGGCTTAGGGTGCTCAAGAAAGTGATGTGCAAGGCCAGGGTAGTGTTCGGTCATGGGAAGAACACATGGTATTCCGGTCGGGAATGGACACGTGGCTGGAGCTAAAACACGATTAGTGTCCTGCTAGGTGTCATGCACTCGATTGACACCTGTCCTAGCTCATCCTCTATAAATAGGAGTTGAGGGTTCGGTCATTTTACACCATTTTATCTCACTTCTTAGTTCTACTCGGACGAAGGAGTAGCTCGGGAGCTCGTGAAAGAGTAGCTCGGGAGTTCGGAAAAGAGTAGCTCGGGGCTTGACCAGGAGCAGTTCAGGTCGGGCTTGACCAGGAGTAGTTCAGGTCGGGCTTGAAGGGAGAGGTCAGGTCGGGTCAGTCTTGAGACCAGGTCGGGTCGGGACTTGGACCTAAGGCAGATAGGGGTTGTCTTCTTTTAGCTTAGTTCAGACTTTGGTGTTAGGTACGATAGTACTGTTCGAGATATCCTGACTGCGTATGCATGTATTATGTGACTGCATGATTTATATGCCATTGATTTATGCTGCATTCATCTGCATATTGAGCTATCTCCTTCGAGATGTATATTAGTAGGGTTGTACCCTATCCTATTAGTGGATGGACTTCCATCGATTTGGGATCTGCATATCCACTGGTATATTGGTATGGGAGCCACCTCCTGAAGCGACGGCACAGCGTGCTACATACCAGGGTGTTGGAGAACGCGGCGATCAGATCAATTAGGATTGATACCCGGTGCAGCGGAAGTTTAAAATTTTATATGGAACGATTCCATAATGGGTATCAACCTTACGATTAAATTGTATGTGTGTAAAAATTAAATAACGATTATAAATTTTTACCTCCAATCTCGAAGCGAGATTATGGACACCAACAGATTGCTCTGCTCTTGTTGTATATCCCTGGAACTGATGGATGAACTGTTCTTCAATCAGGTCCACGAACGGATATTTAATCCCTCTGATAGATTGCACTAGAAAATCTATCAGAAGTTTCTACGAAGAGATTAACGAATTTGATCCGTTAAACCAGACTGCAATTCAAAATTCACAGACTGGATTTTCCGAGCAGATGGGAGAAGGGGGGCGGCCACTACTGAGAGAAAAATAGGGTTTTTTAGAAAATTGTGACCTGTTGTGTCTAATTTCTGTACTGCAATAACTTATTTATAATGCAGGCCACTAACAGCTTAGGGCCCATTAGTCATAAGTTCAAGCCCGACAAGCAAAGCCCGCATATTCAGAAATTAATATAAAATTCATCGTGACTCCGATTGATAAACCGATTTCACCAATGTGCACAGAAACCATTTCTGCACCTTTTAAAGTCAAGATAAATTTTTCTGAATCCGAATTCAGTGATTTCCAAAAATGCCCATCCCTATGTCATTTTAGGAAATCTTACTCCTCTACTCTTAAATAAGAAGTCCAACTTCTTTGTTCATTAAATTTAACTCTTTAAATTTAACTATCTCAACGGGGATTAAAATCCATTACTCTGTGTGACCCTCAATGGTTCAGGGATACAGCTAGCCGTGGGCTCACAACTCCTTGTGACTCGGAACAACAATTTCCGACTTGCCCATCGAATCATGGTAAGAGCGCCTAGCAACATCGCCCCATGATTCCCTAGGTATCCCTGATAGTGCCTGCAAGAAACAATAGATTTTGGTTAGCGTACAGTACGGTCCCTTCATCCATATATCCCGATCGAATCAACAACCATTGGTATATCGAGAGTTGTTCGAGATTCGATAACTATGCAATACATCGTGAAGATCAAATAGTGACATCGCATGTGTTACTAAGAAACCATTTCTTAAAACACACCATGAACTCTGGCCAGAGATTCGTCACACTAATATCTCCTCAGATCGCATAGGATATCCACACTCGCAAGTATGTGGTGAATCCTTGACAACAACACATCGACTCCTATATGTGTTGTAACTGTACCCAATCCCGACACCTGATGACCCCAATAGAGTCGGTAAACGAGTCAAAGCACAGTACTAGCATATAGAGTCTCAATGATGTTTCAAGTAGTAAGGACTAATGGTGTACAACCAAAACCGCGGACTTTATCCACTCGATAAGTGATAACCACTTGGAAAGTCCGGATAAGGTAGTTCGATCATTCATCATATGAATATCCATTTGCATGCTTCGAACATCTCTATGTTCCTTACCAATGAAACGTGGTACTCTGCATCGCAAATGCTAGTCTCAAACTCGAGCGATCCTTATCCTTATTATCGGACGGCTCAATCGACTAGGAACAGTTTAGAATATATAGTGACTATAAGATGTGTTTCATGATAGACATCTCCATGTTCTACCACATTTTACATACACTATAGTATATTCAAGGTCTTTATCAAAACAACAATAGTATATCACAATATAACAATATGAAGAAAGATAAAGTCATTGCCATTAATAAAAGAGTAAATTATATTAAACAAAAGATTGTTTATACAAAGAGTCATCAAAGCCCTTAGCCACAAGTTGGCTCACCGGGCACCTACTCTTTCAATCTCCCACTTGCCCTAAAGCCAACTAGTCATACTACGTAGACCCATTGCTTCGCGATGTTTGTCAAATAATGGTCCTGGCAAGGGCTTAGTAAGTGGATCATCGATATTGTCTGTAGAGGCCACTCTTTCGACAGTGATGTCTCCTCTTTCCAAAATCTCCCGGATGATGTGGTATTTCCTCAGTACGTGTTTGGATCTTTGATGAGACCTTGGTTCCTTTGCCTGAGCAATGGCACCCGTGTTGTCACAGTACACCGGGACTGGACCAACAACTTCAGGAATGACGCCCAACTCTTGGACGAAATTCCTCATCCAAACGGCCTCTTTAGCAGCAGCTGATGCTGCAATGTATTCTGCCTCAGTGGTGGAATCCGCTGTGGTGTCCTGCTTGGAACTCTTCCAAGAGACAGCACCGCCATTGAGCATGAACACAAATCCAGAGGTTGACTTCGAGTCATCCACGTCACTTTGGAAGCTAGAGTCGGTATAGCCTTCCAATTTTAGTTCTCTTCCTCCATATACCATGAACATATTCTTAGTCCTTCGTAAGTACTTAAGAATGTCCTTCACGGCTTTCCAATGCATTTGACCAGGATTAGCTTGATATCTGCTCGTGACACTCAGAGCAAATGCTACATCCGGTCTGGTAGATATCATCCCATACATGATACTACCTATGGCTGACGCATATGGTACATGTGTCATTTTCTCTATCTCTTCATCCGTCTTGGGACACATAGACTTGGATAGAGAAACTCCATGACACATGGGTAGATGTCCTCTCTTGGACCCATCCATTGAAAACCGTTTCAATATGGTGTCGATGAAGGTTGATTGAGTGAGTCCTATCATTCTCTTAGATCTATCTCTATAGATCTGTATCCCAAGAATATAGGATGTCTCACCCAAATCCTTCATCGAGAATCTACCTGATAACCATATCTTTGTTGACTGCAACATCCCTACGTCATTCCCAATGAGTAGGATGTCATCAACATAAAGTACTAAGAATGTCACAGCATCCTTAACTACTTTCTTGTACACGCATGGTTCCTCCGAGTTCTTGATGAAACCAAAATCCTTTATTGTTTCATCAAATTTCTGGTTCCAACTTCTTGATGCTTGTTTTAGACCATAAATTGATCTCTGAAGCTTGCATACCTTATGCTCGCTTCCCATGGATGTGTACCCCTCAGGCTGCTTCATATAGATTTCTTCCTTAATGTCTCCATTAAGAAAAGCAGTCTTCACATCCATTTGCCATATCTCATAGTCATACCAAGCAGCTATGGCAATAAGGATTCTTATGGACTTGAACATTGCAACTGGTGAAAAGGTTTCATCATAGTCAACTCCTTGTCTTTGAGTATAACCTTTCGCCACCAATCGCGCCTTGTAAGTCAATACCTTACCATCAGGCCCAAGCTTTCTCTTGTAGATCCATTTACACCCTATTGGAACAATTCCATCGGGAGGATCTACTAAAGACCAAACTTGGTTTGTATGCATCAAATCTATTTCCGACTGCATATCTTAAAGCCATAAATTTGAATCCGCATCAGAAATTGCTTCCTTGAAGTTTCTTGGATCACATCCAACATCGGGTTCATCTTGATCCCCTTCAAGAAGAAGACCATATCGAATAGGAGGTCTAGAAGTCCTCTCGGATCTTCTAGGTACAGGCGTGTCTATCAATGGTTCCTGAGGTGTAGGATCGTTATTTTGTATTTCGGGTTCTTCTCGAATTTCTTCGAGTTCCATCATCTCGCCTTTCTTATCCAATAAGAACTCCTTCTCCAAGAAGGTGGCATTCCTTGAAACAAACACCTTTGTTTCAGCAGGATAATAGAAATAATATCCGATTGAATTCTTCGGATACCCTACAAAATAACATAAGCTGGATCGACTATCCAACTTATCTCCCACTGTCCGCTTCACGTAAGCAGGACATCCCCAAATCCTCAAGTACGAATACGTAGGAGCTTTGCCATTCCATAACTCGTATGGTGTTTTGTCCACTGCTTTAGTGTGGACGTTGTTCAACAACAATACCGCCGTTTCAAGCGCATAGCCCCAAAACGAAGGTGGAAGCTCAGTGAAGCTCATCATGGATCGAACCATGTCCAACAAAGTTCGATTACGACGCTCCGATACACCATTCAGCTGTGGTGTCATAGGAGGAGTCCACTGAGAGAGAATCCCATTCTCTTTTAGATAGTCCAAAAACTCGGTACTTAAGTATTCTCCACCTCGATCCGATCGAAGTGCTTTAATACTTTTACCTAGCTTGTTTTCTACTTCAGCCTTGAATTCTTTGAACTTTTCAAACGCTTCAGACTTATATTTCATTAAATATAAATACCCATACCTCGAATAATCATCAGTAAAGGTAATGAAGTAGGTGTGGCCATATTGAGTACCAACTCTAAATGGACCACAAACATTGTATAGATCAAATCCAACAGATTTTGACTACACTCAGGTTTCCCCTTAAAAGAAGATTTAGTCATTTTTCCTTTTAGGCAGGATTCACAAGTAGGTAGAGAGTTAATATTAGACATATCAAACATGCCCTCTCCCACTAGCTTGTTCATCCTCCTTGAGGAAATATGACCTAGCCTAGCGTGCCAAAGGTTTGCCGGGTTTTGGCTATCTATTTTCCTTTTGTTTGTTGTTGCCGGTTTATCAACATAATTTATTGGAACGTCTTTTAGTTTTAAGTTGTATAGATCGTTTTCAAGTTGTCCATTTCCAATCAAACATTCATTCTTGTAAATATTGCAAATCCCATTCACAAAATTGCAAGAATAACCATCTCTATCAAGCATAGAAACAGAAATAATGTTTTTAATCAAATCCGGAACAAATAAAACATCTCTTAAAAGTAACTTAAAACCATTCTGCAAAAATAAATAAACATCTCCCACAGCTTTAGCTTCAACTCTGGAACCATTTCCAAGCCTCAGCTGGGTCTCACCCATTCTAAGCCTGCGACTTCTTGTCATCACCTGCAAATCATTGCAAATGTGAGATCCACATCCGGTATCCAATACCCAAGAAGTAGTATTAAGTGAAACATTTATTTCAATATAGAACATACCCTTCGCAGTTCGCAACTGCTCTAGATATTCCTTGCAGTTACGCTTCCAATGACCGGGCTTCTTGCAGTAATGGCAAACATCCTTGGATTTTTCCATGTTTGAAGCCTTTGTCTTGTACTTCTTCTCGGGTTCGATTTTCTTGGGTGGGGCAGAACATTTCTTACCCTTTGTACTTGGCCCCTTCTTAGCAGAAGAAGAGGAGCCAACCAAGAAAGCCGGTTTATCCTTCTTTAAAGTGGATTCATATGTCACAAGAATATTGACCATCTCTTCAAGGGAGGCCTTTATCTTGTTCATATTGAAATTCACCACAAATCCGTCAAACGAAGAAGGAAGAGATAGAAGTAGTAAATCCACGTTTAGTTCATGCTCCAACACCAAATCAAGGGTTACCAACTTCTGTATGAGCCAATCACTCGTACCCCATGATCACGGACCGAAGTCCCTTCACGCATGCGACACGTCATTAGCTCCTTTACAGTAGCGAATCTTTCAGCCCTCGATTGAGCCCCAAAAAGTTCCATGAGTTGCACGTGAATGTCAGCAGCATTCACGGTGTCCTCAAATCGCCTTTGGAGTTCATCAGACATCGAGGCTTGCATATAGCATTTGGCCTTGATATCATGGTCCCACCATGTATCAAGTTTGGCTAACTCTTCCGGACTTATGTCAGCTGGTTCTTCCTTCGGAAGAGATTTTTCTAACACGTAGACAATCTTCAACTTACGGAACCATTCCGTATAGTTTGCGCCAGTCAACTTATTTTGTTCGAGGATCGAGAAAAGTGGATTACGCGAATTCATCTTTATGAAATACTAAAAAGAAACAGACAAATATCAGTGATTGTTTAAGTAATTTACTAAGACATAAAATAGGCGAAATTTATTTTATGAATCTCACTCCCACTATTTTAACGATTTCACTACCCTCTAGTGAAAACGGGAAACTATTTTCCTTAGTGAGAACATGGAGTCCAATTGACAAACTATGGTCCCGAATAATATCAGCCAACCATAATTTTCAAAAGGTAGAGCCCAATATCTTCCAAAGAAACCTCCACATTTTTACCTCATGTCCAATAAGGGCCCAATAATATGACGCCGTTTATTGTGACATGTCAAGATGACCCATCAATATTAAGTTGTGATGGACGGTCGCCATGTGGATCCCCCAATAATATGAGCCGATCCCATGGGAGTTCCACCCAACTTACAACATGTGTCGATCCAATGTACAGCTTTCCGACGAACGGGCCCCCCCAATAATATGAGCCGGACCGTATCCGCGGGTAGCATCTCATACATTGATCGTTGATGGAAGGTAGGAACATTTAAACAAATTTAAATTTCCTTTATTTATCTTGATATCAATTTTAAATCATATTTAAAATGAGGGATTTTAATTTTGAAAATTTGTCTCATCATTTTTAAAATTTTGTATGCTTGCCGGATTCACACAATTATGTCTAAAACATGCATACAACTATAATATCACATATTATATAGGATGATCGATTCCATTTCTAATCGACCCGTGGTTGCCAATCACGAGTCTTAGTCCAATCCTAGGTAATATGCAGTATGCAATGCAATCCTATTACATTGAGCTTCCAATTTACATTTCTTCTCTCTTTATTGTCTGCTGGGCCCACCACCGTCTTCAAATCTTCATCTCCCACTAAATCTAATGTATTTACAATAAATAACAATGACAAGTAGGGGATACATTTTTAAGGGGTGGGAACGGGCCATAAACCAAGCCCACTTTTACTACATATGACAATTCATATTGGGCCATAGACCAGGCCCATTAATAAAACCAACAATAAAAACAAATGTAAATTCCTAACATACACCTACAAAATTGGTCATGGCAATCGATCATCCTTATCCAATAACATTTAATTCAAAATTAATTTATTGGATAACATGCAATGGCAATTTAAATTTAAAATGATAAAACCATATTTCATACATAAAATCTTATTTTATATACAAAATCATATTTTATCTTTTTATCAAATAAAATCATATTTTATCTATAAAATCCAATTTTATACATAAAATCATATTTTACTCAATATATCCATAAGATCATATCTTATCATCAATTGTACCAAAAATAATTAATTTCAAAATTCAATTTAACGGATAAAATATTTAAATTTTCCAAAAATTCAAATTTATCCAAAAATCAATTTTAAAATTTTTGGACTAGAACAATTCGATCCGACGACTCGTGGACCAATCAAAAAAAATTTTCGATCGGAACAAAAATATAATTTTAACATATTAAAATTTAATTTAAAAATTAAAAAAATTAATTTTTCCCGCGGGCCGCCCGGGACATTCTCGGGCTGCCCGCGCCCTAATGGGGTCGGGCCGGGCAGCCCGGCTGCCCCTAGGGCAGCGACGATCGCTGCCCATGGGCAGCGCAGGGCAGCGACCATCGCAGCCCCCACCCCCCCGGGCAGCGATCCAATCGCTGCCCGGGTTCTTGCCCGAAAATTTTTTTTTTTTTATTTTTAAAATATTTATTTTGTTTCAAAAAACCGAGGCTTAAAATTTTTTTTACAATCGATTAATTTAATCGCTTGATCTGAGCAACCTGGCTCTGATACCACTGTTGGAGAATGCGGCGATCAGATCAATCAGGATTGATACCCGGTGCAGCGGAAGTTTAAAATTTTATATGGAACGATTCCATAATGGGTATCAACCTTACGATTAAATTGTGTGTGTGTAAAAATTAAATAACGATTATAAATTTTTACCTCCAATCTCGAAGCGAGATTATGGACACCAACAGATTGCTCTGCTCTTGTTGTATATCCCTGGAACTGATGGATGAACTGTTCTTCAATCAGGTCCACGAACGGATATTTAATCCCTCTGATAGATTGCACTAGAAAATCTATCAGAAGTTTCTACGAAGAGATTAACGAATTTGATCCGTTAAACCAGACTGCAATTCAAAATTCACAGACTGGATTTTCCGAGCAGAGGGGAGAAGGGGGGCGGCCACTATTGAGAGAAAAATAGGGTTTTTTCGAAAATTGTGACCTGTAGTGTCTAATTTCTGTACTGCAATAACTTATTTATAATGCAGGCCACTAACAGCTTAGGGCCCATTAGTCATAAGTTCAAGCCCGACAAGCAAAGCCCGCATGTTCAGAAATTAATATAAAATTCATCGTGACTCCGATTGATAAACCGATTTCACCAATGTGCACAGAAACCATTTCTGCACCTTTTAAAGTCAAGATAAATTTTTCTGAATCCGAATTCAGTGATTTCCAAAAATGCCCATCCCTATGTCATTTTAGGAAATCTTACTCCTCTACTCTTAAATAAGAAGTCCAACTTATTTGTTCATTAAATTTAACTCTTTAAATTTAACTATCTCAACGAAGATTAAAAATCCATTACTCTGTGTGACCCTAAAAGGTTCAGGGATACAGCTAGCCGTGGGCTCACAACTCTTTGTGACTCGGAACAACAATTTCCGACTTGCCCATCGAATCATGGTAAGAGCTCCTAGCAAAATCGCCCCATGATTCCCTAGGTATCACTGATAGTGCCTGCAAGAACCAATAGATTTTGGTTAGCGTACAGTACGGTCCCTTCATCCATATATCCCGATCGAATCAACAACCATTGGTATATCGAGAGTCGTTCGAGATTCGATAACTATGCAATACATCTGGAAGATCAAATAGTGATATCGCATGTGTTACTAAGAAACCATTTCTTAAAACACATCATGTACTCTGGCCAGAGATTCGTCATACTAATATCTCCTCAGATCGCATAGGATATCCACACTCGCAAGTATGTGGTGAATCCTTGACAACAAAGCATCGACTCCTATATGTGTTGTAACTGTACCCAATCCCGACACCTGATGACTCCAATAGAGTCGGTAAACGAGTCAAAGCACAATACTAGCATATAGAGTCTCAATGATGTTTCAAGTAGTAAGGACTAATGGTGTACAACCAAAACCGCGGACTTTATCCACTCGATAAGTGATAACCACTTGGAAAGTCCGGATAGGGTAGTTCGATCATTCATCATATGAATATCCATTTGCATGCTTCGAACATCTCTATGTTCCTTACCAATGAAACGTGGTAATCTGCATCGCAAATGCTAGTCTCAAACTCGAGCGATCCTTATCCTTATTATCGGACGGCTCAATCGACTAGGAACAGTTTAGAATATACAGTGACTATAAGATGTGTTTTATGATAGACATCTCCATGTTCTACCACATCTTACATACACTATAGTATATTCAAGGTCTTTATCAAAACAACAATAGTATATCACAATATAACAATATGAAGAAAGATAAAGTCATTGCCATTAATAAAAGTGTAAATTATATTAAACTAAAGATTGTTTATACAAAGAGTCATCAAAGCCCTAAGCCACAAGTTGGCTCACCGGGCACCTACTCTTTCACAGGGCCCGGTCTATCTCTGTTATCTGATCTTTGACCTCGAGTTATAGGGAGTTCACTTTGCATGCATGTATACTCATACTCTCGTACTGAGCGTTTTCTGTTCACGTCTCGTACTTTGTGTTTCTGGACACCCTATTTCATGGGGCAGGTTTGCGATTGGACGAGACGGGTGGTTCCAGGAGGGGCTAGGCAGCGGTTGGTCAGCTGGAGCTTTGCTTAGGTTTTTATTTCTGTTGTTATCGGATTGATGCAGCTTTTCGATATGGTTGTATAATCTAATTGGATTTTTACAGATTCCTTGCCTTGGGATTGTATAATGTCTTTGGTTTCCACAGCTTAATTCTGATTACTATTTTTATTAAGTTAATTACATGCCTAAGTTCTATTTAGTAGGTGATCCGGGTAAGGGTCACTATAAGGACACCAATCTATGATTTCAGATCAGTAAGGTTGATGTGCTTGTAAATGATAGTATTTTGTGCCGAGGTTGCAGAATGATGATAAGATATTCTGAGATTGACTGATGTGTTTTATTAAATATTATTTTCGATTTCCGAAAAATATCTGAGGATTTTAAGAATGATGTCCTGAGAAATGTCTTTTGATTTTTGAACTGTCAAAAGTGGAAAATAGAGAGAATAGTCAGTAATCGGTTTTACGCATATTCTGATTCAGAATGGACTTAGTATTATTATGTTTCGATGAATTTCAGTACAGAATTGCTACAATTAATTGATATCGAGAGGTTATTTGAGTATTGATTGACTGATAGATGACGTTTATTACTGGAGGTTGTACAACAGAATTGTTCGTTTTCATCAAGTGATTATTCTTACCTCTGATATGTGTCAGCAATTATGAATTGCTGAAATCTGTCAAGCTAAATAGAAATCTTGGATTCATTTCCGTTTGTGACATAGTTTTACAGAGACTTTGTTATTCGATCTGGTTATGATTCGGTTATATGTATCTAAACAATTTATAGTCACAGCGGATGCTTTAGATGTTAGAAGATATGCCAGGAGGTTTTAGTGCTCGATTTTGGCACTAGTTAGCCAAAGTTTTTGATTCTTGCGACAATTCTGAACAGTAACAGCGATAATGTGAATATCATCATGATATTTTTGTAGAATTAAACGGGAAGGAAAGAAGATATCATTTGTGTAGAGATGATTTTCTGCGTCACTTGAATGGGAATTGGATATGTTAGAATTATGATTGAGTAGTTAAGAAATTTTCTGATCAAAACGAAGACGACTCTAGTTAGACAAATGAAAGATTTGAATTTTTAATGCAAATCTCTATTATTGATCTGAAAGATCGATATTTCGAAGATTTTTCTTGCAGAAACTTGATTAATTAGGAGACAAAGAGAAAAACTGCATACGAGAATTCGCTAGTTTTATGAGATTCTTGAGAAGATAGATGATTTCATCTAGAGACTTGCACTACTTTGTTCTTTTGAGAATACATGACATCTTTCAAGTAGTTATATTATGAATTATCCATTTGATGTTACCTATATATGTCAACATGATGAAGTTGAAGTTGATGAGACTCTGAAGTATGTTGAGAATTCGATACAAATACTTGATCAGAAAGGAAAGAAATCTAGGACACAAGATTATCAGTTAATCGAAGTTCAATGGAATTTTCATGAAATTGAAAGGACTACTCGATTGTATAAGATTTCGAGGACGAAATAGTGTCTTAGAGGGGAGGAATTGTAAGGCCCAGAAATATTAAAGTATTAATTATGGGAGTTGAGAATTAAATTCCATATTTTGGGTAATCATGGATTTAAGAATCTATGGAAATTAAAGAAGATGTATTTCGAAGATGTAATCCGATCAGAGACCGATTTGTAAATATTGATGTTTGAAGAACTAAAGTGCAGAAGGCTGGGATTATTTATTAATCCAAATTTATTTAATTTTAATCCGAGTATATTTAATTTGAGAATATTTAGAGTTTCGATTCAAATTCTAATATTCTTAAATTATTTAGGATTGAAATTGAATTAAAAAGAAGGTCGAGGATTGAATTGCAATTTACGAAGTTTCAGGGACTAAATTGCAATTATACCTAAACATATCCGATTCTAATATATTATTCAGAATTGGATACGTGTACTTTGCATATGAAATCAGATTTCTGAAGCTGAAAGTCGAGACCCTTTTTTTTCTTTTGGAATGTTTGATCTTCAAATCTTTATAACTTTTGCTCCGGTTATTCGATTTCGATTCCGTAAATTGTTCTGGAATCCTTGCAACGAGGGCTTCAATCTCGTGTAAGTTTTGTGATTTTTTTAATGGAATTCAAAATCAGTATATGGCAGAAATCAGTACGTTTGCCTATGATCATGTTCTTGAAGTGTTGTATCGTAAACTGAATCGACAAACGACTATCGATTGTGTTCTTATGAATTCCAGCTTATGATTCGAAATATATACCTGTTGTTATGTGAGATTATGATTAGAGGTTGCTGGTTTTATAAGATATATGTCGATTTGAGTTGAGAATTGATTTCGATGTTTTGACGGTTATCGATTTTCAATCGCTACACAGTCGGTCTAATTGTTGAAGTCGTTTTGATAGCCTATGATTGAGCTGAGGATCTTGTGATTGTATACTGATGCTTCTTGATTATAATCGTTATATTTCAGATTTGTTTCAAGCACGATCAACTCAAGAAGTCCGACTTTGAACCAAAGAAGTTTGATTGAAGGTTTGAAGTAGTTTGATCGTTTGAATTGTCTTGCTTTTGAGCTGAATTTGATATCTATTTCTTGATGGAGTTGAAGAGAGATTGAATAGAGTTTGATATGAATATTTGATATTGTATTTCAGCATTAAAGCATTCAGAATCGAGAAGAGAAAGGGTATAAAATGATATCCGTTGAAGAGGACTTTTGATACTCGAGATTGATGATCTCGAGTTACCACGAAGCAAATCACATACTGTTTTACTGTTATTCTTGATTTAGAATTGTTGTGTCGATCCATTACAGGTAGTGGATCTTTATTGCTTACGATATGATATGAGATATGAATTGATTCGATGCCAAGGCCGTTTACGAACCTTATTTCCGAGTCGTTTGCGAACTCGTTAGATGGATATCCATGTCAAGATCATTTATGAATCTTGGTGGCCAAGAAGTGTTAAGAATCAATTCTTTAGATATATGCGCGCTAGATTGATTTGAGTCTTGAGTATTGAGAAGTTTCGAGTTGATTTGATATTGTGCTAACTGATTGTATATATATCTTTTATACTGGAAAGTTATTCTCACCGGAGTTTATCCGGCTGTTGTCTTGTTTTGTATGTGTGCATTGTTGGAAAACTGTGTTCAGATCAATTAGAATTGATACCCGGTGCAGCGGAAGTTTAATATGGAACGATTCCATACTTGGGTATCAAAATTTTACGATTAAATTTGTGTAAGTAAAACAAATAATCACTATTAAATATTTTACCATGAAATCTCGAAGCGAGATTATGGACACCAACAGAATTTAATCTGCTCTTGTTGTATATCCCAGGAACTGATGAATGAACGTTTCTTCAATCAGGTCCACGAATAGAAAACAAAACCCTCTGATTGACTGCACTAGAAATCAATCAGAAGTTTGCGTAGAGAATAAACAGATATGATCAGTTAATTCAGATTGTAATTTTTCACAAAAATCACAACCCGAATTTTCTCCAAAAGGGACAGAGGATTTCGAAAATCCCCTTGAATAATATAGGCTGAAATTCGAAAATTGCAAGACTGAAAATGTTATGGAATTTTCGAACACTGCAGTATATTTATAGATAATTTCTAGTTATAATTGTATCAGGACTCTAACTCCTTAAAGCCCACAATCCATAACTTAAGCCCAACAAGCCAAGCCTGTTGTTATAGAAATTAATATAAAATTCATCGTGACTCCGATTGATAAACTGATTTCACCAATGTGCATAGAAACCATTTCTGCATCTTTTAGAGTCAAGATAATTTTTCTAAATCCGAATTCAGTGATTTCCAAAAATGCCCATCCCTATGTCATTTTAAGAAATCTCACTCCCTTTAGTTAAGAAGTCCAACTTCTCTTTCATTAAATTTAACTCTTTAAATTTAACTATCTCTACGGGGTTTTAGTAATCCATTACTTGTGTAACCCTCAATGGTTCAGGAATACAGCTAGCCGTGGGCTCACAACTCCTTGTGACTCGGAACAACAATTTCCGACTTACCCATCGAATCATGGTAAGAGCGCCTAGCAACATCGCCCCATGATTCCCTAGGTATTACTGATAGTGCCTGCAAGAACCAGTAGATTTTGGTTAGCGTACAGTACGGTCCCTTCATCCATATATCCCGATCGAATCAACAACCATTGATATATCGAGAGTTGTTCGAGATTCGATAACTATGCATAACATCTTGGAGATCTATTAGTGACATTGCATGTGTTACTAGGAAAACCCATTAACCTAAAACACATCATGTACTCTGGCCAGAGATTCGTCAAACTAATATCTCTTCAGATTGCATAGGATATCCACACTCGCAAGTATGTGGTGAATCCTTGACAACAAAGCATCGACTACTATATGTGTCGTAACTGTACCCAATCCCGACACCTGATGACCCCAATAGAGTCGGTAAACGAGTCAAAGTACAGTACTAGCATATAGAGTCTCAATGATGTTTCAAGTAATAAGGACTAATGGTGTACAACCAAAACCACGGACTTTATTTACTCGATAAGTGATAACCACTTGAAAAGTCCGAATAGGGTAGTTCGATCATTCATCATATTAATATCCATTTGCATGCTTTGAACATCTCTATGTTCCATACCAATGAAACGTGGTACTCGGCATCACAAATGCTAGTCTCAATCTCGAGCGATCCTTATCCTTATTTGCGGACGGCTCAATTGACTAGGAACAGTTTAGAATATACAGTGACTATAAGATGTGTTTCATGATAGCCATCCCCATGTGCTACCACATCTTACATACACTATAGTATATTCAAGGTCTTTATCAAAACAACAATAGTATATCATAATATAACAATATGAAGAAAGATAAAGTCAATTCCATTATAAAAGTGTAAATTATATTAAACAAAAGATTGTTTTACATAGAGTCATAAAAGCCCTTAGCCACAAGTTGGCTAACCGGGCACCCACTCTTTCAATCTCCCACTTGCCCTAAAGCCAACTAGTCATACTACGTAATCTCATTGCTTCGCGATGTTTGTCAAACAATGGTCCTGGCAAGGGCTTAGTAAGGGGATCAGCGACATTGTTGTAGAGGCCACTCTCTCGACACTGATGTCTCCTCTTTCCACGATCTCCCGGATGATGTGGTATTTCCTCAGTACGTGTTTGGACTCTGATGAGACCTTGGTTCCTTTGCCTGAGCAACGGCACCCGTGTTGTCACAGTACACCGGGACTGGACCAATAGCTTCAGGAATTACACCCAACTCTTGGATGAATTTCCTTATCCAAACCGCCTCTTTAGCAGCAGCTGATGCTGCAATGTATTCTGCCTCAGTGGTGGAATCCGCTGTGGTGTCCTGCTTGGAACTCTTCCAAGAGACAGCACTGCCATTGAGCATGAATACAAATCCAGAGGTTGATTTCGAGTCATCCACGTCACATTGGAAGCTAGAGTCGGTATAGCCTTCCAACTTCAATTCTCTCCCTCCATAAACCATGAATAAATTCTTAGTCCTTCGCAAGTACTTAAGAATATCCTTCACGGCTTTCCCATGCATTTGACCGGGATTGTCTTGGTATCTGCTCGTGACGCTCAGAGCATAGGCCACATCCGATCTTGTAGATATCATCCCATACATGATACTACCCATGGCTGACGCATATGGCACGTGTGTCATCTTCTCTATCTCTTCGTCAGTCTTGGGACACATAGACATGGATAGAGAAACTCCATGACACATAGGTAGATGTCCTCTCTTGGACTCATCCATAGAAAACCTTTTCAATAGGGTGTTGATGTAGGTTGATTGAGTGAGTCCTATCATTCTTTTAGATCTATCTCTATAGATCTGAATTCCTAGAATATAGGATGCATCACCTAAATCCTTGATCGAGAATCTACCTGATAACCATATCTTTGTTGACTGCAACATCCCTACATCATTCCCCATGAGTAGGATGTTGGAAAACGATGTTTCAGATCAATCAGAATTGATACCCGGTGCAGCGGAAGTTTTAAAATTTTATATGGAACGATTCCATATCATGGGTATCAAAACTTTACGATTAAATTGTGCTTGTAAAAATTAAATAACAATTAAATTTTTACCTTGAATCTCGAAACGAGATTATGGACACCAACAGATTACTCTGCTCTTGTTGTATATCCCAGGAACTGATGGACGAACAATTCTTCAATCAGGTCCACGAACAGAAGTTTAATCCCTCTGATAGATTGCACTAGAAAATCTATCAGAAGTTTCTACGAAGAGAATTAACGAATTTGATCCGTTAAACCAGACTGCAAATTCAAAATTCACAGGCTGAAATTTTCCGAGCAGAGAGGGAGAGGGGGGGCGGCCACAGTAGGAAAAACTAGGGTTTTCGAAAATATTTTGTGACCTCTGTTGTGTAATTTCTGTACTGCAATAACTTATTTATAATGTGGGCTGCTAACAGCTTAGGGCCCATTAGTCATAAGTTCAATCCTGACAAGAAAAGCCCGCATGTTCAGAAATTAATATAAAATTCATCGTGACTCAGATTGATAAACCAATTTCACCAATGTGCATAGAAACCATTTCTGCATCTTTTAAAGTCAAGATAAATTTTCTGAATCCGAATTCAGTGATTTCCAAAAATGCCCATCCCTATGTCATTTTTGGAAATCTTACTCCTCTACTCTGATATAAGAAGTCCCACTTCTTTATTCACTAAATTTAACTCTTTAAATTTAATTATCTCAACGGGGATTAAAAATCCATTACTTGTGTGACCCTCAATGGTTCAGGGATACAGCTAGCCGTGGGCTCACAACTCCTTGTGACTCGAAACAACAATTTCCGACTTGCCCATCGAATCATGGTAAGAGCGCCTAGCAACATCGCCCCAGGATTCCCTAGGTATCACTGATAGTGCCTGCAAGAACCAATAGATTTTGGTTAGCGTACAGTACGGTCCCTTCAACCATATATCCCGATCGAATCAACAACCATTGGTAAATCGAGAGTCGTTCGAGATTCGATAACTATGCAATGCATCTTGAAGATCAAATAGTGACATCGCATGTGCTACTAAGAAACCATTTCTTACAACACATCATGTACTTTGGCCAGAGATTCGTCACACTAATATCTCCTCAGATTGCATAGGATATCCACACTAGCAAGTATGTGGTGAATCCTTGACAACAAAGCATCGACTCCTATATGTGTCGTAACTGCACCCAATCCCGACACCTGATGACCCCAATAGAGTCGGTAAACGAGTCAAAGTACAGTACTAGCATATAGAGTCTCAATGATGTTTCAAGTAGTAAGGACTAATGGTGTACAACCAAAATCGCGGACTTTATCCACTCGATAAGTGATAACCACTTGGAAAGTCCGGATAGGGTAGTTCGATCATTCATCATATGAATATCCATTTGCATGCTTTGAACATCTCTATGTTCCATACCAATGAAACGTGGTACTCGGCATCGCAAATGCTAGTCTCAATCTCGAGCGATCCTTATCCTTATTAACGGACGGCTCAATCGACTAGGAACTGTTTAGAATATACAGTGACTATAAGATGTGTTTCTTGATAGCCATCCCCATGTGCCACATCATCTTACATACACTATAGTATATTCAAGGTCTTCATCTAAACATCTTATAGTATGTCACAACATAATAATATGATAAAAGATAAAGTAAACGCCATTATAAAAGTGTAAATTATATTAAACAAAAGGTTGTTTGTACATAGAGTCATCAAAGCCCTTAGCCACAAGTTGGCTCACCGGGCACCCACTCTTTCAATCTCCCACTTGCCCTAAAGCCAACTAGTCATACTACGCAGTCCCATTGCTTCGTGATGTTTGTCAAATAATGGTCCTGGCAAGGGCTTAGTAAGTGGATCAGCGATATTGTCTGCAGAGGCCACTCTCTCGACAGTGATGTCTCCTCTTTCCACGATCTCCCGGATGATGTGGTATTTCCTCAGTACGTGTTTGGATCTTTGATGAGACCTTGGTTCCTTTGCCTGAGCAACGGCACCCGTGTTGTCACAGTACACCGGGACTGGACCAACAACTTCAGGAATAACGCCCAACTCTTGGACGAAATTCCTCATCCAAACGGCCTCTTTAGCAGCAGCTGATGCCGCAATGTATTCTGCCTCAGTGGTGGAATCCGCTGTGGTGTCCTGCTTGGAACTCTTCCAAGAGACAGCACCGCCATTGAGCATGAACACAAATCCAGAGGTTGACTTCGAGTCATCCACGTCTCTTTGGAAGCTAGAGTCGGTATAGCCTTCCAATTTCAGTTCTCTTCCTCCATATACCATGAACATATTCTTAGTCCTTCGTAAGTACTTAAGAATGTCCTTCACGGCTTTCCAATGCATTTGACCAGGATTGGCTTGATATCTGCTCGTGACACTCAGAGCAAATGCTACATCCGGTCTGGTAGATATCATCCCATACATGATACTTGTAGTGACCCTTACCCGGATCACCTACTAAACAGAACTTATGCATGCAATTAACTCAATTAAATAGATATCAGAATGAAACTGCGGAATCCATAAATAAAATACAATCCCAAGTAAAGGAATTTGTAATTTATCCAATAATATACAACCAAATCGAATAGCTGTATAAACCCAAAACAACAGTAATAAAACCTAAGCGAAGCTCCAGCTGGCCAACCACTGACTAGCCCCTCCTGGATCCACCCTCCTTGTCCAACCGCAAACCTGCCCCATGGAATAGGGTGTCCAGAAAATACAGAGTACGAGACGTGAGAATAAAATGCTCAGTGCGAGAGTATGAGTATACATGCATGCAAAGTAAACTCCCTATAGACTCGAGGTCAAGGATCAGATAACAGAGACAGACCGGGCCCTGGTATGTAGCACGCTGTGCCGTCGCTTTAGGAGGTGGCTCCCATACCGAGATAACCGTGGATACGCCGGACCCAAATCGATGGAAGTCCATCCACTAACAGGATAGGGTACAACCCTACTAACAGACATCTCGAAATAGATACAACAAGACGCAAATGAATGCAGCATAATATCATGACATATAAATCATGCAGTCACATAATACATGCATACTCAGTCAGGATATCTCGAACAGTACTTTCGTACCTCAAAACAGAGCAAGCTCTACCAACTCTAGGTCCACGCCTATAGTCTGCTCTACACTGCCAAATGATACTACTATCATTAAAGTGCTCTAAAAGCCTTAACTAAGCTATTGCATACTCCTAAATATTTATAGGAAGCAAAAGCTATACCTTCGTCCGTCGTTAGCCCTTTGATGTCGATGCCTCCAGAACTTGGGCACAACTTCGCTACGACTACCGAACGCCTCGCCGACCTCCGGACCAAGCCTAAGAAGACTAGAACAGCTCCAAAAGGACTAGAATGGAAAGGAGAACTCGGAATTGGCAAATGAAAGTGAAACCTCGGCCTTCTATTTATAGACAACGATCGGAACTTCCGATCCTTGATCGGAACATCCGAACCTCGATCGGAACGTCCGATCCTGCCATCGAAGCTTCCGAAGATCCTGATCTGCCACGTGTCAAAATACCACTTGTTGATTCCGGATAGGGGTGATCGGAGCTTCCGGTCCTGATCGGAGCTTCCGATCCTGCCACACGTCATGCCTGACGTAATATCGATCGGAGCTTCCGATCCTGATCGGTGCTTCCGAACTCACCTTCGGAGCTTCCGAACTTTACCCAAGTAATTATGATTAATCCCTCAATTACTGATTTTTGGTTACGGGCTACTACATTCTCCCCCACTTAAGATATTTCGTCCTCGAAATCAGATCTTAAGTACCGAATGCAAATACAAAAATCAGAAACATTCTTTATTCAAATCAAACGTTTACAGAGTTTGCAACTGAATACAACTTAAAGAATGAAATCAAAACAATTCAGGATGGTCTTTACGCATCCTGTCCTCGAGCTCCCAAGTAGCTTCCTCAGTGCCTCGGCGCTGCCACTGAACTAAAACCAAAGGAATGAGTTTGTTCCGTAAAACCTTATCCTTATAATCCAGGATATGAATAGGTTTCTCAACATAAGTCAAATCCTTGTCTACCTGAACCTCAGACCGCTGCAGAATATGAGATTCATCCACCACATACCGTCGCAACAGAGATACGTGGAACACGTCGTGAATACTGGATAGATGCGGTGGCAAAGCTAGTCGATAAGCCAAATCGCCAATGCTCTCCAAGATCTCAAACGGACCGATAAATCTGGGAGACAACTTGCCCTTAAGGCCAAATCTGAGAATCTTGCGGAAAGGTGACACTCTAAGAAACACTTTCTCCCCGACCTCGAACTGCAAAGGCCTACGCTTGATATTAGCATAGCTGGCCTGACGATCCTGTGCAGTCTTAATCCGTTTCTTGATTTGATCAACAATGTCTATCGCCTGCTGGATAAACTCCGGTCCCTCAGCCTGTCTCTCCCCCACTTCTTCCCAGAAGAGTGGAGTACGACAACGTCGCCCATACAACGCCTCAAAAGGTTCCATCCCAATACTAGTATGATAGCTGTTGTTGTAAGCGAACTCGATCAACGGCAAATGATCCTGCCAGGCTGAACCAAAATCCATGACGCACGCTCTAAGCATATCCTCTAAAGTACGGATAGTGCGCTCTGACTGACCATCAGTCTCCGGATGATAGGCTGTACTCAAACTGAGAGTAGTACCCATCGCACGCTGAACACTCCCCCAGAATCTAGAAGTAAACCTGGGGTCCCGATCGCTGACAATGCTCACAGGCACTCCATGAAGTCGAACGATCTCCTGAATGTACATCTGTTCCATGCGATCCACAGAGTATTCTCGGCTATAGGCAATGAAATGTGCTGACTTGGTGAGTCAGTCCACCACAACCCAGATAGCATCACAGTTCCTCGGGGATACCGGCAAATGGGTCACAAAGTCCATTGTGATAAACTCCCATTTCCATTCAGGAATAGGCAGACTGTGAAGCAATCCTCCAGGTCGTCGGTGCTCTGCCTTGACCTGTTGACACACCAAACATCTCGAAACAAACTGATAAACACTGTGTTTCATTCCCTTCCACCAGAAACGAGTATGTAGATCCTTGTACATCTTGTTGCTCCCAGGATGAATACTCAACTTAGTGCGATGCGCCTGAGACAAAATCTCCTCTCGCAACTCTTCATCCTGAGGAATCACAAGCCTACCAAACAAACACAGAAAGCCATCTGACTGATAATGAAATCCAGACGAGCTACCCTCATTAGCAAGACGAGCTAAACGCTGGGTCTTCGAATCAGACATCTAAGCATCTCTGATCCGAGAGTACAAAGCTGGCTCAGATAATATCGCAAACATCTGGATACTCTGCATACCTTTCTTATGCTTGAAGGTATAACCTGAAGTACAACAGTCACTGATCGCACTAGACATCGAACAAGTCTGAAGTGCGGATAGTCGCACCTTGCGACTCAAAGCATCAGCAGTGAGATTAGCAGCTCCCGGATGGTACTTAATCTCGCAATCATAGTCCTTAAACAAGTCCATCCAACATCTCTGCCTCATGTTCAACTCCGCCTGAGTGAACAAATACTTGAGACTCTTATGGTCGGTGAAGATCTCAAATTTCTCACCATACAGATAATGATGCCAGATCTTCAAAGCGAACACAATGGCTGCTAATTCCAAATCATGGACTGGGTAGTTGTCCTCGTGAAGCTTCAACTGTCTAGAAGCGTATGCGATCACATGCCCATTCTGAGTCAGGACACAACCTAACCCCTGAAGAGAAGCATCCGTGTAAACTACATACCCTCCAGATCCTGACGGTAATGCCAACACCGGCGCAGAAGTCAACCGCCGTCGAAGCTCACGAAAATTCTCCTCACACTCGGAGGACCACTCAAAATCCACACCCTTGCGGGTAAGCTGCGTCAACGGTTGAGCTAACTGAGAGAAGTTCAGAATGAAGCGACGATAATACCCTACTAGACCCAAAAAACTACGGATCTCAGCAACTGTCGTCGGACGCGACCAATTAAGTACCGCTTCAATCTTGCTTGGATCAACAGAAATACCCTCCTTGGATATGATATGGCCGAGAAAGACCACTCTATCCATCCAGAACTCACACTTGCTCAGCTTGGCATACAACTGCTCATCTCGAAGAGTTTGCAGTACCAACCGCAAGTGAGAAACATGCTCTTCCATATTACGTGAATACACCAAGATGTCATCAATGAAAACCACGACAAACTTGTCCAAATACTCCCTGAAGACACGGTTCATCAGATCCATGAATATAGCTGGTGCATTAGTCAAACCAAATGGCATCACTAGGAACTCGTAATGCCTATAGCGAGTACGAAATGCAGTCTTGGCTACGTCCTGATCACGGACTCTCAACTGATGATACCCAGATCTCAAGTCAATCTTGAAGTAAACTGACGTGCCCTGCAGCTGATCAAACAAGTCATCAATACGAGGCAACAGATACTTGTTCTTCACAGTGACTCGGTTCAGTTGCCGATAGTCAATGCACAGCCGCATCGACCCATCCTTCTTCTTCACGAAGAGAACAGGAGCTCCCCAAGGAGACACACTAGGACGAATGTACCCCTTGTCTAAAAGATCCTGTAGCTGATTCTTCAACTCACTCATCTCTGACGGAGCCAGACGATGCGGTGCTCTAGAAATAGGCGAAGTACCCGGCATCAACTCTATGCCAAACTCGACTTCCCTAGTAGGAGGAAAACCCGGAATCTCATCAGGAAACACGTCTGGAAATTCATCCACAACAGGAATGCTCTCTATCCCAATACTCTCAGCGGACAAATCAACTGCATAGATAAGGTAGCCTTCCCCGCCAGACTCTAGAGATCGACAGGCTCTCAAAGCTGATACCAAAGGCATCGGGGGTCGCGCTCCCTCACCATAGAAAAACCAGCTCTCACTCCCCTCCGGATGGAAGCGTACTAATCTCTGATAGCAGTCCACTGAAGCTGGATAGGTAGTCAACATATCTATTCCCAAAATGCAATCAAAGTCGTCCATCGCCAGGACCATGAGATTCGCTAACAGAATGTTCCCTTCGAACTCTAAAGGGCAACCCATCACTAGACGCTTAGCCAAAGCAGATTGGCCCGTCGGAGTAGAAATAGATATCACTACGTCTAGTGCAATGCATGGTAACTTATGCCTCTTAACAAAACGTGCAGAAATGAAGGAATGAGATGCACCAGTGTCAATAAGTACAAGAGCAGGTATACCATAAAGCAGAAATGTACCTGCGATGACTTTCTCATTCTTCTCCACAGCCTGATCATGTCTCAGGGCGAACACCTGGCCTGAAGCTCGTGGCCTCAAATGAGAACTCCCAGCAGACTGTCCCTGCGACCTCTGCTGTACGGTGGCCTGAGAACCCGATCCTGAACCAGAACCAGAACCACCTCCCCCAGACAGTGGACAATCCCTCCGGCTATGACCAGTCTCTCCACAACGGAAACAAGCTCCAGAAGCTCTACGGCACTTGTCGGATGGATGGTTCTTCCCACAATGATCACACTTGTCCTTCTTACCGTAACGAACAACACCTCCAGAACTAGAGGAAGAAGAAGTAGATCCAGACTTCTTGAATGTTTGGGCATGGGGACCCAAAGTACTAGCAGGTCTCGACTGAGAGAAAGACCTGTTCCGCCGAATGCTGTCCTCCGCCTGGTGACAACGGCTCACCAAACCCTCGTAGGACATATCGTCGCCAACCACCACACGGTCATGGATCTAAGGGTTAAGGCCCTGAAGGAACAGATTATACTTCATCTCTGAGCTATCAGCAATCTCGGGGCAATAGGATAGCAGATCAAAGAACCTCTGCTGATACTCATCAATAGACATGGCTCCCTATCGCAGACTCAGTAGCTCGCCTGCCTTCGAATGACGGAGTGCAGGAGGAAAATACCGCTTTTGGAAAGCTATGCGGAACTCGGCCTAGGTGGCCACTCCTCTCGCCGCAACAAAAGGTGCAGAAGTAAACCTCCACCACCTGCGCGCACGCCCATCCAGAAGATAGCCAAGGGTCTCCACCTTCTGCTCCTCGATGCATTGGAAAGTCTGAAAAGTCGTCTCCATGCGGTCTAACCAGTTCTCCGCATCCTCCGGAGACTCACCTCCAACTAAGGGCTTAGGACCCATAACTAAGAATCGACGCACAGTGAAACGCTCGTCGTCATGATGACGATGACGCCGTTCTCGATGAGGCTCCAGGTCGGCATCACCCCAACGCCCACCAACACTGCCATGAGAACTCCGGTCGTCATGATTTGCCATCTACAAAAATACCTCAAAATGAGACTAAATCCCAAGAATTCTTTTGCATGCTCTGATACCATAAATGTAGTGACCCTTACCCGGATCACCTACTAAACATAACTTATGCATGCAATTAACTCAATTAAACAGATATCAGAATGAAACTGCGGAATCCATAAATAAAATACAATCCCAAGTAAAGGAATCTGTAATTTATCCAATAATATACAACCAAATCGAATAGCTGTATAAACCCAAAACAACAGTAATAAAACCTAAGTGAAGCTCCAGCTGGCCAACCACTGACTAGCCCCTCCTGGATCCACCCTCCTCGTCCAACCGCAAACCTGCCCCATGGAATAGGGTGTCCAGAAAATACAGAGTACGAGACGTGAGAATAAAATGCTCAGTGCGAGAGTATGAGTATACATGCATGCAAAGTAAACTCCCTATAGACTCGAGGTCAAGGATCAGATAACAGAGACAGACCGGGCCCTGGTATGTAGCACGCTGTGCCGTCGCTTCAGGAGGTGGCTCCGATACCGAGATAACCGTGGATACGCCGGACCCAAATCGATGGAAGTCCATCCACTAACAGGATAGGGTACAACCCTACTAACAGACATCTCGAAAGAGATACAGCAAGATGCAAATGAATGCAGCATAATATCATGACATATAAATCATGCAGTCACATAATACATGCATACTCAGTCAGGATATCTCGAACAGTACTTTCGTACCTCAAAACAGAGCAAGCTCTACCAACTCTAGGTCCACGCCTATAGTCTGCTCTACACTGCCAAATGATACTACTATCATTAAAGTGCTCTAAAAGCCTTAACTAAGCTATTGCATACTCCTAAATATTTATAGGAAGCAAAAGCTATACCTTCGTCCGTCGTTAGCCCTTTGATGTCGATGCCTCCAGAACTTGGGCACAACTCCTCTATGACTACCGAACGCCTCACCGACCTTCGGACCAAGCCTAAGAAGACTAGAACAGCTCCAAAAGGACTAGAATGGAAAGGAGAACTCGGAATTGGCAAATGAAAGTGAAACCTCGGCCTTCTATTTATAGACAACGATCGGAACTTCCGATCCTTGATAGGAACGTCCGAACCTCGATCGGAACGTCCGATCCTGCCATCGGAGCTTCCGAAGATCCTGATCTGCCACGTGTCAAAATACCACTTGTTGATTCCGCATAGGGGTGATCGGAGCTTCCGGTCCTGATCGGAGCTTCCGATCCTGCCACACGTCATGCCTGACGTAATATCGATCGGAGCTTCCGATCCTGTTCGGAGCTTCCGATCCTGATCGGTGCTTCCGAACTCACCTTCGGAGCTTCCGAACTTTACCCAAGTAATTATGATTAATCCCTCAATTACTGATTTTTTGGTTACGGGCTACTACAATACTACCTATGGCTGACGCATATGGTACATGTGTCATTTTCTCTATCTCTTCATCAGTCTTGGGACACATGGACTTGGATAGAGAAACTCAATGACACATAGGTAGATGTCCTCTCTTGGACCCATTCATTGAAAACCTTTTCAATATGGTTTCGATGTAAGTTGATTGAGTGAGTCCTATCATTCTCTTAGATCTATCTCTATAGATCTGTATCCCTAGAATATAGGATGCCTCACCTAAATCCTTCATCGAGAATCTACCTGATAACCATATCTTTGTTGACTGCAACATCCCTACGTCATTCCCAATAAGTAGGATGTCATCAACATAAAGTACTAAGAATGTCACAGCATCCTTAACTACTTTCTTGTACACGCACGGTTCCTCCGGGTTCTTGATGAAACCAAAATCCTTTATTGTTTCATCAAATTTCTGGTTCCAACTTCTTGATGCTTGTTTGAGACCATAGATTGATCTCTGAAGCTTGCATACCTTATGCTCGCTTCCCATGGATGTGTATCTCTCAGGCTGCGTCATATAGATCTCTTCCTTAATGTTTCCATTAACAAGTGCAGTCTTCACATCCATTTGCCATATCTCATAGTCATACCAAGCAGCTATGGCAATAAGGATTCTTATGGACTTGAACATTGCAACTGGTGAAAAGGTTTCATCATAGTCAACTCCTTGTCTTTAAGTATAACCTTTCGCCACCAATCGTTCCTTGTAGGTCAATACCTTACCATCAGGCCCAAGCTTTCTCTTGTAGAACCATTTACACCCTATTGGAACAATTCCATCGGGAGGATCTACTAAAGACCAAACTTGGTTTGTATGCATCGAATCTATTTTCGACTGCATAGCTTCAAGCCATAAATTTGAATCCGCATCAGAAATTGCTTCCTTGAAGTTTCTTGGATCACATCCAACGTCGGGTTCATCTTGATCCCCTTCAAGAAGAAGACCATATCGAATAGGAGGTCTAGAAGTCCTCTCGGATCTTCTAGGTATAAGCGTGTCCATCAATGGTTCCTGAGGTGTAGGATCATTATTTTGTATCTTGGGTTCTTCTCGAATTTCTTCGAGTTCCATCATCTCGCCTTTCTTATCCAATAAGAACTCCTTCTCCAAGAAGGTGGCATTCCTTGAAACAAACACTTTTGTTTCAGCAGGATGATAGAAATAATATCCGATTGAATTCTTCGGATACCCTACAAAATAACATAAGGTGGATCGAATATCCAACTTATCTCCCACTGTCTGCTTCACGTAAGCAGGACATACCCAAATCCTCAAGTACGAATACTTAGGAGCTTTGCCATTCCATAACTCGTATGGTGTTTTATCCACTGATTTGGTGTGGACGTTGTTCAACAACAATACCGCCGTTTCAAGCGCGTAGCCCCAAAACGAAGGTGGAAGCTCAGTGAAGCTCATCATGGATCGAACCATGTCCAACAAAGTTCGATTACGACGCTCCGATACACCATTCAGCTGAGGTGTCATAGGAGGAGTCCACTGAGAGAGAATCCCATTCTCTTTCAGATAGTCCAAAAACTCGGTACTTAAGTATTCTCCACCTCGATCCGATCGAAGTGCTTTAATACTTTTACCTAGCTTGTTTTCTACTTCAGCCTTGAATTCTTTGAACTTTTCAAATGCTTCAGACTTCAGTAAAGGTAATAAAGTAGGTGTGGCCAAATTGAGTACCAATTCTAAATGGACCACAAACATCTGTATGGATCAAATCCAACAGATTTTGACTACGCTCAGGTTTCCCCTTAAAAGGAGATTTAGTCATTTTTCCTTTCAGGCAGGATTGACAAGTAGGTAGAGAGTTAATATCAAACATATCAAATATGCCCTCTCCCACTAGCCTGTTCATCCTCCTTGAGGAAATATGACCTAGCCTAGCATGCCAAAGGTTTGCCGGGTTTTGACTATCGATTTTCCTTTTGTTCGTTGTTACCGGTTTATCAACATAATTTATTGGAACGTCTTTTAATTTTAAGTTATATAGATCGTTTTCAAGTTGTCCATTTCTAATCAAACATTCATTCTTGTAAATATTGCAAATCCTTTTCACAAAATGGCAAGAAAAACCATCTCTATCAAGCATAGAAACAGAAATAATGTTTTTAATCAAATCTGGAACAAATAAAACATTTCTCAAAAGTAACTTAAAATCGTTCTGCAAAATTAAATAAACATCTCCCACAGCTTTGGCTTCAACTCTAGAACCATTTCCGAGTCTCAGCTGGGTCTCACCCATTCTAAGCTTGCGACTTCTTGTCATCACCTGCAAATCATTGCAAATGTGAGATCCACATCCGGTATCCAATACCCAAGAAGTAGTATTAAGTGAAACATTTATTTCAATATAGAACATACCCTTTGCAGTTCGCAACTGCTCTAGATATTCCTTGCAGTTACGTTTCCAATGACCGGGTTTCTTGCAGTGATGGCAAATATTCTTGGACTTTTCCACGTTTGAAGCCTTTGTCTTGTTCTTATTCTCGGGTCCGGTTTTCTTGGATGGGGCAGAACGTTTCTTACCCTTTGTACTTGGCCCCTTCTTAGCAGAAGAAGAGGAGCCCACCAAGAGAACTGGTTTATCCTTCTTTAAAGTGGCTTCATATGTTACAAGCATATTGACCATCTCTTCAAGGGAGGCCTCTATCTTGTTCATATTGAAATTCACCACAAAACCGTCAAACGATGAAGGAAGAGAAAGAAGAAATAAGTCCACGTTGAGTTCATGCTCCAATACCAAATCAAGCGTTACCAACTTCTGAATGAGCCAAATCACTCGTACCCCATGATCACGGACCGAAGTCCCTTCACGCATGCGACACGTCATTAACTCTTTTACAGTAGCGAACCTTTCAACT
Organism: Henckelia pumila; assembly: GCF_033568475.1. Taxonomy (NCBI): domain Eukaryota; kingdom Viridiplantae; phylum Streptophyta; class Magnoliopsida; order Lamiales; family Gesneriaceae; genus Henckelia; species Henckelia pumila. Next base: position 99,024,650 of record NC_133123.1, on the reverse strand, counting down.
CTCGATTGAGCCCCGAAAAGTTCCTTGAGTTGTACGTGAATGTCAGCAGCATTCACGGTATCCTCAAATCGCCTCTGGAGTTCATCAGACATCGAGGCTTGCATATAGCATTTGGCCTTGATATCATGGTCCCACCATATATCAAGTTTGGCCAACTCTTCCGGACTTATATCAGCTGGTGCTTCCTTCGGAGGAGATTTTTCTAACACGTAGAGCATCTTCTCCGAGGTCAAGACAATCTTCAACTTACGGAACCATTCCGTATAGTTTGCGCCAGTCAGTTTATTTTGTTCGAGAATAGAGAATAGTGGATTGCGCGAATTCATCTTAATGAAATACTGAAAAGAAACAGACAATAATCAGTGATTGTTTAATTAATTTACTAAGACATAAAATAGGCGAAATTTATTTTATGAATCTCACTCCCACTATTTTAACGATTTCACTACCCTCTAGTGAAAACGGGAAACTGTTTTCCTTAGTGGGAACATGGAGTCCAATTGACAAACTATGGCCCCGAATAATATCTGCCAACCATAATTTTCAAAAGGTAGAGCCCAATTGCTTCCAAAGCAACCTCCACTTTTTTACCTCATGTCCAATAAGGGCCCAATAATATGACGCCGTTTATTGTGACATGTCAAGATGACCCATCAATATTAAGTTGTGATGGATGGTCGCCATGTGGATCCCCCAATAATATGAGCTAATCCCATGGGAGTTCCACCCAACTTACAACATGTGTCGATCCAATGTACAGCTTTCCGACGAACAGGCCCCCCGAATAATATGAGCCGGACCGTATACGCGGGTAGCATCTCATACATTGATCGTTGATGGAAGGTAGGAACATTTAAACAATATTTAAATTTCCTTTATTTATCTTGATATCAATTTTAAATCATATTTAAAATGAGGGATTTTAATTTTTAAAATTTGTCTCATCATTTAAAATTTGTATGCTTGCGGGATTCATACAATTTAGTCTAAAACATGCATACAACGATAATATCGTATATTATATTTTAGGATGTTCGATTCCATTACTAATCGACCCGTGGTTGCCAATCACGAGTCTAAGTCCAATCCTAGGTAATATGCAGGTATGCAATGCAATCCTATTACATTGAGCTTCCAATTTACATTTTTTCAGTCTTCATTGTCTGCTGGGCCCACCATTTCTTCAAATCTTCATCTCCCACTAAGCCTAATGTATTTACAATAAATAACTATGACAAGTAGGGGATACATTTTAAGAGGTGGGAACGGGCCATAAACCAGGCCCACTTTTATTACATATGACAATTCATATTGGGCCATAAACCAGGCCCATTAATAAATCCAACAACAATAAAAACAAATGTAAATTCCCTAACATACACCTACAAAATTTGTCATGGCAATCGATCATCCTTATCCAATAATATTTAATTCAAAATTAATTTATTGGATAACATGCAATGGCATTTAAATTTAAAAAGGATAAAATCATATTCCATATATAAAATCTTATTTTACATACAAAATCATATTTTATCTTTTTATCAAATAAAATCATATTTTACATATAAAATCCAATTTTATACATAAATCATATTTTATTCAATATTTCCATAAGATCATATCTTATCATCAATTGTACCAAAAATAATAAATTTCATAAAATCTGATTTAACGAATAAAATCTATAAATTTTCCAAAAATTCAAATTTATCCAAAAATCAATTTTAAAATTTTTGGACTCGAACAATTTGATCCGACGCCTCGTGGACCAATAAAAAACAATTTTTGATCGGACCAAAAATAGAATTTTAACATATTAAAATTTTAATTAAAAAATTAAAAAATAAATTTTCCCGGGCCGCCCGGGACGATCCCGGGCAGCCCGCGCCCCAAAAGGGGCTCGGGCCGGGCAGCCCGTCACTGCCCCTTGGGCTGCGACGATCGCTGCCCTAGGCAGCGACCATCGCTGCCCCGGGCAGCAATCCAATCGCTGCCCGTGTTTTGCCCGTCGAAAAAATTTAATTTTAAAATTTTGTTTTGTTTCAAAAACCGAGGCTTAAAATTTTTTTGTACAATTGATTAATTTAATCGCTTGATCTGAGCAACCTGGCTCTGATACCACTGTTGGAAAACGGTGTTTTAGATCAATCAGAATTGATACCCGGTGCAGCGGAAGTTTTAAAATTTTATATGAAACGATTCCATATCATGGGTATCAAAACTTTACGATTAAATTGTGCATGTAAAAATTAAATAACAATTAAATTTTTACCTTGAATCTCGAAACGAGATTATGGACACCAACAGATTACTCTGCTCTTGTTGTATATCCCAGGAACTGATGGACGAACAATTCTTCAATCAGGTCCACGAACAGAAGTTTAATCCCTCTGATAGATTGCACTAGAAAATCTATCAAAAGTTTCTACGAAGAGAATTAACGAATTTGATCCGTTGAACCAGACTGCAAATTCAAAATTCACAGGCTGGAATTTTCTGAGCAGAGAGGGAGAGGGGTGGCAGCCACAGTAGGAAAAACAAGGGTTTTCGAAAATATTTTATGACCTCTGTTGTGCAATTTCTGTACTGCAATAACTTATTTATAATGTGGGCTGCTAACAGCTTAGGGCCCATTAGTCATAAGTTCAAGCCTGACAAGCAAAGCCCGCATGTTCAGAAATTAATATAAAATTCATCGTGACTCAGATTGATAAACCAATTTCACCAATGTGCACAGAAACCATTTCTGCATCTTTTAAAGTCAAGATAAATTTTCTGAATCCGAATTCAGTGATTTCCAAAAATGCCCATCCCTATGTCATTTTAGGAAATCTTACTCCTCTACTCTGATATAAGAAGTCCCACTTCTTTATTCACTAAATTTAACTCTTTAAATTTAATTATCTCAACGGGGATTAAAAATCCATTACTTGTGTGACCCTCAATGGTTCAGGGATACAGCTAGCCGTGGGCTCACAACTCCTTGTGACTCGAAACAACAATTTCCGACTTGCCCATCGAATCATGGTAAGAGCGCCTAGAAACATCGCCCCATGATTCCCTAGGTATCACTGATAGTGCCTGCAAGAACCAGTAGATTTTGGTTAGCGTACAGTATGGTCCCTTCAACCATATATCCCGATCGAATCAACAACCATTGGTAAATCGAGAGTCGTTCGAGATTCGATAACTATGCAATGCATCTTGAAGATCAAATAGTGACATCGCATGTGCTACTAAGAAACCATTTCTTAAAACACATCATGTACTCTGGCCAGAGATTCGTCACACTAATATCTCCTCAGATTACATAAGATATCCACACTAGCAAGTATGTGGTGAATCCTTGACAACAAAGCATCGACTCCTATATGTGTCGTAACTGCACCCAATCCCGACACCTGATGACCCCAATAGAGTCGGTAAACGAGTCAAAGTACAGTACTAGCATATAGAGTCTCAATGATGTTTCAAGTAGTAAGGACTAATGGTGTACAACCAAAACCGCGGACTTTATCCACTCGATAAGTGATAACCACTTGGAAAGTCCGGATAGGGTAGTTCGATCATTCATCATATGAATATCCATTTGCATGCTTTGAACATCTCTATGTTCCATACCAATGAAACGTGGTACTCGGCATCGCAAATGCTAGTCTCAATCTCGAGCGATCCTTATCCTTATTAAATGACGGCTCAATCGACTAGGAACTGTTTAGAATATACAGTGACTATAAGATGTGTTTCATGATAGCCATCCCCATGTGCCACCACATCTTACATACACTATAGTATATTCAAGGTCTTCATCTAAACATCTTATAGTATGTCACAACATAATAATATGATAAAAGATAAAGTAAACGCCATTATAAAAGTGTAAATTATATTAAACAAAAGATTGTTTGTACATAGAGTCATCAAAGCCCTTAGCCACAAGTTGGCTCACCGGGCACCCACTCGTTCAATCTCCCACTTGCCCTAAAGCCAACTAGTCATACTACGCAGTCCCATTGCTTCGCGATGTTTGTCATAGGATGTCAGCAACATAAAGTACTAAGAATGTTACCGCATTCTTAACTACTTTCTTGTACACGCATGGTTCCTTCGGGTTCTTGATAAAACCAAAATCCTTTATCGTTTCATCAAATTTCTGGTTCCAACTTCTTGATGTTTGTTTGAGACCATAGATTGATCTCTGAAGCTTGCATACCGTATGCTCGCTTTCCATGGATGTGTATCCCTCAGGCTGCATCATATAGATCTCTTCCTTAATGTTTCCATTAAGAAATGCAGTCTTTACATCCATTTGCCATATCTCATAGTCATACCATGCTGCTATGGCAATAAGGATTCTTATGGACTTGAACATTGCGACTGGTGAAAAGGTTTCATCATAGTCAACTCCTTGTCTTTGAGTATAACCTTTTGCCACCAATCGTGCCTTGTAGGTCAATATCTTTCCATCAGGCCCAAGCTTTCTCTTGTAGATCCATTTGCACCCAAATGGAACAATTTCATCGGGAGGATCTACTAAAGACCAAACTTGGTTAGTGTAGTGACCCTTACCCGGATCACCTACTAAACAGAACTTAGGCATGCAATTAACTTAATTAAACAGATATCAGAATAAAACTGCGGAATCCATAAACAAATATACAATCCCAAGAAAAGGAATCTGTAATTTATCCAATAATATACAACCAAATCGAATAGCTGTATAAACCCAAAACAACAGTAGTAAAACCTAAGCGAAGCTCCAGCTGGCCAACCACTGAGTAGCCCCTCCTGGATCCACCTTCCTCGTCCAATCGCAAACCTGCCCCATGGAATAGGGTGTCCAAAAAATACAGAGTACGAGACGTGAGCATAAAACGCTCAGTGCGAGAGTATGAGTATACATGCATGCAAAGTGAACTCCCTATAGACTCGAGGTCAAGGATCAGATAACATAGACAGACCGGGCCCTGGTATGTAGCACGCTGTGCCGTCGCTTCAGGAGGTGGCTCCCATACCGAGATAACCGTGGATACGCCGGACCCAAATCGATGGAAGTCCATCCACTAACAGGATAGGGTACAACCCTACTAACAGACATCTCGAAAGAGATACAGCAAGATGCAAATGAATGCAGCATAATATCATGGCATATAAATCATGCAGTCACATAATACATGCATACTCAGTCAGGATATCTCGAACAGTACTTTCGTACCTCAAAATAGAGCAAGCTCTACCAACTCTAGGTCCACGCCTATAGTCAGCTCTACACTGCCAAATGATACTACTATCATTAAAGTGCTCTAAAAGCCTTAACTAAGCTATTGCATACTCCTAAATATTTATAGGAAGCAAAAGCTATACCTTCGTCCGTCGTTAGCCCTTTGATATCGATGCCTCCAGAACTTGGGCACAACTCCGCTACGACTATCGAACGCCTCGCTGACCTCCGGACCAAGCCTAAGAAGACTAGAACAGCTCCAAAAGGACTAGAATGGAAAGGAGAACTCGGAATTGGCAAATGAAAGTGAAGCCTCGGCCTTCTATTTATAGACAACGATCGGAACTTCCGATCCTTGATCGGAACATCCGAACCTCGATCGGAACGTCCGATCCTACCATCGGAGCTTTCGAAGATCCTGATCTGCCACGTGTCAAAATATCACTTGTTGACTCCGGATAGGGGTGATCGGAGCTTCCGGTCCTGATCGGAGCTTCCGATCGTGCCACACGTCATGCCTGACGTAATAACATCGGTGCCTTCGATCGATCATCGGAGCTTCCGATCCTGTTCGGAGCTTCCGATCGTGCCTTCGGAGCTTCCGATCCGTCCGATACCGAATTCAATTAATTAGCATTAATCCTTTAATTACTCAATTAGGGTACGGGCTACTACAGTTAGAATGCATCTAGTCTATTTCCGATTGCATAGCTTCAAGCCATAAATTCGAATCCGCATCAGAAATTACTTCCTTGAAGTTTCTTGGATCACATCCAATGTCGGGTTCACTTTGATCCCCTTCAAGAAGAAGACCATATCTAATAGGAGGCCTAGAAGTCCTCTCGGATCTCCTAGTAATAGGCGTGTCTTGTGATGATTCTTGAGGTGTAGGATCACTATTTTGTATCTCGGGTTCTTCTCGAATTTCTTCGAGTTCCATCATCTTGCCTTTCTTATCCAATAAGAACTCCTTCTCCAAGAAGGTGGCATTCCTTGAAACAAACACTTTTGTTTCAGCAGGATGATAGAAATAATATCCGATTGAATTCTTTGGATACCCTATAAAATAACATAAGGTTGATCGACTATTCAACTTATCTCCCATTGTCTGCTTCACGTAAGCAGGACATCCCAAAATCCTCAAGTACGAATACTTAGGAGCTTTGCCATTTCATAACTCGTATGGTGTTTTATTTACTGCTTTAGTGTGGACGTTGTTTAACAACAATACCGCCGTTTCAAGCGCATAGCCCCAAAACGAAGGTGGGAGCTCAGTGAAGCTCATCATGGATCGAACCATGTCCAACAAAGTTCGATTGCGACGCTCCGAAACACCATTAAGCTGAGGTGTCATAGGAGGAGTCCACTGAGAGAGAATCCCATTCTCTTTTAGATAGTCCAAAAAATCGGTACTTAAGTATTCTCCACCTCGATCCGATCGAAGTGCCTTAATACTTTTACCTAGTTTGTTTTCTACTTCAGCCTTGAATTCTTTGAACTTTTCAAATGCTTCGGACTTATATTTCATTAAATATAAATACTCATACCTAGAATGATCATTAGTAAAGGTAATGAAGTAGGTGTTGCCACATTTAGTACCAATCCTAAATGGACCGCAAACATCTGTATGGATCAAATCCAACAGAACGCTCAGGTTTCCCTTTGAAAGGAGATTTAGTCATTTTTCCCTTTAGGCAGGACTCACAAGTAGGTAGAGAGTTAATATCAGACATATCAAACATGCTCTCTCCCACTAGCTTGTTCATCCTCCTTGAGGAAATATGACCTAGTCTAGCATTCCAAAGGTTTGTCGGGTTTTGACTATCGTCCTTCCTTTTAATTGTTGTTACCGGTTTATAAACATAATTAATTGGAACGTCTTTTAATTTTAAGCTATATAGATCATTTTCAAGTTGTCCATTTCCAATCAAACATTCATTCTTGTAAATATTGCAAATCTCATTCACAAAATTGCAAGAAAAACCATCTCTATCAAGCATAGAAATAGATATAATGTTTTTGACCAAATCCGGAACATATAAAACATCTCTCAAAAATAACTTAAAATTGTTCTAAATAAATGTCTCCTATAGCTTTGGCTTCGACTCTAGAACCATTCCCGAGCCTTAGCTCGGTCTCACCCATCCTTAGCTTACGACTTCTTGTCATCACCTGCAAATCATTGCAAATGTGAGATCCACATCCGGTATCCAATACCCAAGAAGAAGTATTAAGCAAAAAATTTATTTCAATGTAAAACATACCCTTTGCAGTTCGCAACTGTTCGAGGTATTCCTTGCAGTTACATTTCCAATGACCGGGTTTATTGCAGTAATGGCAAACGTTTTCATCTTTTATCTCAATTGAAGCCTTGGCTTTTCCCTTCTTATTTGGTACAATCTTCTTGGGCGGGACAGAACGTTTCTTACCCTTTCCACTTGGTCCTTTCTTAGAGTTAGAAGAAGATCCAACCAAGAGTACCGGTTTATCCTTCTTTAGTGTGGCTTCATATGTGACAAGCATATTGACCATCTCTTCAAGGGTGGCCTCTATTTTGTTCATATTGAAGTTCATCACAAAACCGTCAAACGATGAAGGAAGTGATAGAAGCAACAAGTCCGCGCTAAGTTCATGCTCCAAAGTCAAGTCGAGTGTTACCAACTTTTCAATGAGCCCAATCATGCGCACCCCATGCTCACGGACCAAAGTTCCATCTCGCATGCGGCTCGTCATGAGCTCTCTGACGGTGGCATACCTCTCCGATCTTGACTGAGCTCCAAAGAGTTCCTTGAGGTTCTTGTGAATGTCAGCAGCATTCACGGTATCCTCGAATCTCCTTTGAAGCTCATCAGACATCGAAGCCTGCATGTAGCATTTGGCCTTGATATCATGGTCCCACCATAAATCAAGTTTGGCCAACTCTTCCGGACTTGTATTAGCCGGGGCTTCCTTCGGAGGTGGCTTCTCTAACACGTAGAAAGATTTTTCCGAAGTAAGAATAATTTTCAACTTACGGAACCATTCCGTATAGTTTGCGCCAGTCAATTTGTTTTGTTCGAGAATTGAAAACAGTGGATTGAGAGAAGTCATTGTAATAGTATACTGAAAAAGAAACAGACAATAATCAATGATTGTTTAATTAATTTACTAAGACATAAAATATGGCGAATTTTAATTTTATGAATTACACTCCCACTATTTTAACGATTTCACTACCCTCTAGTGAAAACGGGAAACTGTTTTCCTTAGTGAGAACATGGAGTCCAATTGACAAATCATGATCCCGAATAATATCAGCCAACCATAATTTTCAAAAGGTAGAGCCCAATTACTTCCAAAGTAACCCCCATGTTTTTACCTCATGTCCAATAAGGGCCCAATAATATGACGCCGTTTATTGTGACATGTCAAGATAACCCATCAATATTAAGTTTTGATGGACGGTCGCCATGTGGATACCCAATAATATGAGCCAATCCCATGGGAGTTCCACCCAACTTACAACATGTGTCGATCCAATGTACAGCTTTCCGATGAACGGGCCCCCCCAATAATATGAGCCGGACCGTATCCGCGGGTAGCATCTCATACATTGATCGTTGATGGAAGGTAGGAATATTTAAACAATATTTAAATTCCATTTTTATTAATCTTGATATCAATTTTAAATCATATTTAAAATGAGGTATTTTTAATTTTTGAACTTTTGTCTCATCATGCAATTTATGTATGCTTGCGGGATTCATACAATTTTGTCTAAACATGCATACATCAATAATATCATATATTATTTAAGGATGATCGATCCCATTAACTAATCGACCCGTGGTTGTCAATCACGAGTCTAAGTCCAATCCTAGGTTATATGCAAGTATGCAATGCAATCCTATTACTAAGACATTGGTCATGGCAATCGATCATCCTTTATCCATTTAATTAATTCAATAATTAAATAATTGGATAAACATGCAAAGGTATCATAATTTAAAAGATAAAATCATATTTTATCTTATCCATCCATAAGATCATATCTTATCATCAATTGTACCAAAATAATTAATTTTATAAAATTTAATTTAACGGATAAAATTTATAAATTTTCCAAAAATTCAAATTTATCCAAAAATCAATTTTAAAATTTTCGGACTCGAACAATTCGATCCGATGCCTCGTGAACCAATCAAAAACAATTGTCGATCGAATCAAAAACTAGAATTTCAAAAATTAAAATTTTAATTAAAAATTAAAAATAATTTTTTCGGGCTGCCCGGGGCAATCCTGGGCAGCCCGCTCCCCAAAAAGGGGCCCGGGCTGGGCAGCCCGTCGCTGCCCCTTGGGCAGCAACGATCGCTGCCCTGGGCAGCGATCCAATCGCTGCCCTTGGGCAGCGACGCTCGCTGCCCGATTTGCCCATTAAAATTTCAATTTTAAATTTTCGTTTTGTTTCAAAAACCGAGGCTTAAAAATTTTGTACAATCGATTAATTTAATCGTTTGATCTGAGCAACCTGGCTTTGATACCACTGTTGGAAAACTGTGTTCAGATCAATTAAAATTGATACCCGGTGCAGCGGAAGTTTAAAAATTTATTTTATTAATATGGAACGATTCCATATCTGGGTATCAAAACTTTACGATTAAATTTGTGTAAGTAAAAAAAATAATCACTATTAAATATTTTACCTTGAAATCTCGAAGCGAGATTATGGACACCAACAGAATTTAATCAGCTCTTGTTGTATATCCCAGGAACTGATGAATGAACGTTTCTTCAATCAGGTCCACGAATAGAAAACAAAACCCTCTGATTGACTGCACTAGAAATCAATCAGAAGTTTGCGTAGAGAATAAACAGATATGATCTGTTAATTCAGATTGTAATTTTTCACAAAAATCACAACCCGAATTTTCTCCAAAAGGGACAGAGGATTTCGAAAATCCCCTTGAATAATATAGGCTGAAATTCAAAAATTGCAAGATTGAAAATCTTATGGAATTTTCGAACACTGCAGTATATTTATAGATAATTTCTAGTTATAATTGTATCAGGACTCTAACTCCTTAAAGCCCACAATCCATAACTTAAGCCCAACAAGCCAAGCCTGTTGTTATAGAAATTAATATAAAATTCATCGTGACTCCGATTGATAAACTGATTTCACCAATATGCACAGAAACCATTTTTGCATCTTTTAGAGTCAAGATAATTTTCTGAATCCGAATTCAGTGATTTCCAAAAATGCCCATCCCTATGTCATTTTAGGAAATCTCACTCCTTTTAGTTAAGAAGTCCAACTTCTCTTTCATTAAATTTAACTCTTTAAATTTAACTATCTCTACGGGGTTTTAGTAATCCATTACTTGTGTAACCCTCAATGGTTCAGGAATACAGCTAGCCGTGGGCTCACAACTCCTTGTGACTCGGAACAATAATTTCCGACTTACCCATCGAATCATGGTAAGAGCGCCTAGCAACATCGCCCCATGATTCCCTAGGTATTACTGATAGTGCCTGCAAGAACCAGTAGATTTTGGTTAGAGTACAGTACGGTCCCTTCATCCATATATCCCGATCGAATCAACAACCATTGATATATCAAGAGTTGTTCGAGATTCGATAACTATGCATAACATCTTGGAGATTTATTAGTGACATCGCATGTGTTACTAGGAAAACCCATTAACCTAAAACACATCATGTACTCTGGCCAGAGATTCGTCACACTAATATCTCCTCAGATTGCATAGGATATCCACACTCGCAAGTATGTGGTGAATCCTTGACAACAAAGCATCGACTCCTATATGTGTCGTAACTGTACCCAATCCCGACACCTGATGACCCCAATAGAGTCGGTAAATGAGTCAAAGTACAATACTAGCATATAGAGTCTCAATGATGTTTCAAGTAATAAGGACTAATGGTGTACAACCAAAACCACGGACTTTATCCACTCGATAAGTGATAACCACTTGGAAAGTCCGAATAGGGTAGTTCGATCATTCATCATATGAATATCCATTTGCATGCTTTGAACATCTCTATGTTCCATACCAATGAAACGTGGTACTCGGCATCACAAATGCTAGTCTCAATCTCGAGCGATCCTTATCCTTATTTGCGGACGGCTCAATTGACTTGGAACAGTTTAGAATATACAGTGACTATAAGATGTGTTTCATGATAGCCATCCCCATGTGCTACCACATCTTACATACAATATAGTATATTCAAGGTCTTTATCAAAACAACAATAGTATATCATAATATAACAATATGAAGAAAGATAAAGTCAATGTCATTATAAAAGTGTAAATTATATTAAACAAAAGATTGTTTTACATAGAGTCATAAAAGCCCTTAGCCACAAGTTGGCTAACCGGGCACCCACTCTTTCATGCATGACAACAGAGGGGGCAGGAGCTAATCATCGATGTTATTGAAAGCCGGGAGAGAGTCTACCACGTGAGGACTCGGGTTGTTGCTGAACTTAGACCTTTTAAAAACATAAAACTTGCTAGAACTATGTTAGTTTGTAGTTCATGTTGGAAACTCGGTAGAGTTATGTCGTTTATTGTTTTGTTAACGACTTGTTTGATGTAATAAATATTTGTGTAGATGCTTGAGAGTTTGTTCATGTCTGTATGCATGTTTTGAAATTGATATATCATGTATTGGATCATGTTCTGATGATTTAGAATGAAAGGAATCGGGTTGGACAACAAAATGATATCTGCTGGTTTTGCTGAAAAACATGCCCGCTCGATCGGGTGATTATCACCGATCGAGCGCGGCCTTATTATTTTCAAAACAGAGGATCTGAGTTTTTGGCTCGCTCGATCGGAATATTATTACCGATCGAGCGCAGCCCTGAATTTTTGGAACCCGAGAGCAGGGCAAACTTGCTCGCTCGATCGGGTGAGATCACCCGATCGAGCGAGGTGATGTTTTTCTAAAAAAAATATATATATATTTTTTTTTACTTTGCTCTTGGTTTATTTAATTGATATTTAATGAATGTTCATTGTTCATTAATTTTCCTAAAATGAGATTAGCAACCCGAGGTCCCCACAATCGCATTGTCTTCATCTCTTCTAAAAAATTGACTGTCAGTGGCCAAAGCTCTAGAATCTACCCAACTTCTTGTAATCTCATCCAAATCACCATAAAAAATTTTGGTGAGGGTGTAAGTCAAAAACTGATGGCATTGAAATCTTTTCGCCAAATCATTGAATCTCCCCCAAGCAGCATAAAAAGGCTCCAAGTATTGCTGGCCAAATCTTGTGAACACCTGTCGATGGTCCATCTCTAAGTACCTCACAACCAAGAAAAAAATAAAATAAAAATTAAGAAATAAACAAATGCAGGAAAAAAAAAATTGTATAGTCTCAAACAAATAATCTATCCTAATATTAACTAAACAGTCCCCGGCAACGGCGCCAAAAACTTGATCGCTTATTTCGGTATTAAAAATAATTACTGGCAAGGAGTCCAATTATCGATCCCACATGGACTGTTGTCAATTCTCAAGAATTAATTATTTAGCTTAATCTAGACAAAAATAATAAATAGGAGACAATAAATTAAATAAATATTTAATTATTAAAAATATTAAGAAATAAAATAGCTGAAAAATAGATTTAATTAAATTGAGACAACCAAGACACACGTAGGTACCGAACAATTTATGCGAACAAGTGGCAAATCCAAGATCCATATTTAATCTTAAATCACGGCGAATTATCCTATCTTGTTTAAAAGTCTATTTCTAGAACATGTTAAACCTATTCAAGTTATGACGGATTAATTTTCATAATTCTAATCAAACATGAATGCATTCAATATTTGTGATAATGCAGTTTTCACCTAAAACCGCATACTGAAATCGAATACTATTTCTAGTCGGTTTAACCATATGTCAATTATTAGAGTGATCAAAATCAATTCCTAACCTTTCGACTCGGAATTAATTAACAAGCAAGTAAATAATTGATCAAGTTATTCACAAGAAAGAATTTAAATCCAATAATCAATAATTTGAAGAAAGATCTAAAAATCCCAAATCAAAATCCACAGTTTAACAAAAATTTATTCGGCCCAATCACGCCGTCTTGGTTGAAGAAAAACTAATCAGTAATTGAAAACAATATTCAACAAAAGTTTAATAATCTAAAGAAGAAAGTAAGAAAAACTCGAATGGAGCGTTCTTCAATCTTCAAGCCTTCTAGCCACCGTTTATCTGATGTGATTCGAACCCCCCCAATCTGATCTCAACTCTCCTATTTATATGTTTTTGAAAGCCCACGAAATAAAGCCAGGAAATTAAGACTTTTAATTGCCGAAAATTTTATTTTTCTGATTATGTGACATGAACGGACCCTGGATAAGGGTCCGTGCCCACCTCCGGGTGCCCTCTGCCTCAAATCATTTTTTTCCTCGCGAGATGTCCGGACCCCGTGCCACCTCCGTGCATGGCTCCGTGCATACATATGTGCCAGCGCGCAGTTTTCTTGAAAAAATCATATCTTGAGTTCTAACCGTCGGATTGAGCCGAAATTTGGACAGCAGCTTCAAAACATTTTCAACTTTATTTTGAACGGTGGAGATCGGATTTGCATTTCTAGCATTAAAAACAGATTTTTGACCATTGTTGCTCCGTAATTCATGCTTGCGGCTCTTCTCTTGCTCTAAAAATCATGATTTCTTCAATATTTCTACAAAAATCAACCCGAAGAGTGAAATGCACACATATGCAATAAATCACATAAAAACACACATAAAACAATATGAATGCATGCAAAATAGATATAAAACTAACACAAAATAATGCACACAAAATGCACTTATCAGCTGCCTAAATGTGCTGTTTTCGATCTTCAGTTGGGTGGACTTGACAGGTGAAAAATATTTTGCAAGAAATTTCACAACCATGTCCTCCCAAGTAATTATGCTCCCCAACGGCAATGATTGCAGCCAACCTCTAGCCTGATCCCTGAGAGAAAAAGAAAACAAAAGCAGTCTAATAATATCTTCTGAAACACCATTAATTTTTACCGTGTCTGTTATCTCCAGGAACGTCCCCAAATGCAAATGAGAATTGACAGTATCACTTCCATTGAAGTGGTTCTGCTGAACCGTGTTGATCACGATAGGCTTAAGCCCAAAATTGTTAGCATTGATGGTTCCACGAGCAATTCCAGAATAGTGAGCCTGGACTACGGGACTGAAGTGGTCTCTGATGGGTACTAAGGGAGGTGGATTGTTCTCAGCCATAGCTCTTAATTCTTCTCTTATTCTCCTCTTTAGAGCTCTTGCAGTTCATTCAATCTCAAGATCAAAAAGTAGGAATCAACGCTTTGAGATCTTCACTTACACTGGAAATCAAAGAAAACAAAACGAATCAGTAACTTAAAAAATAACAAAAAAAATTCTAAATTAAAATCTAGACTAATTGGTAACAATACTAATATAAATTCAAGTAAAATACTCCTCGGCAACAATGCCAAAATCTTGTTTCGTATTTTCTTGCTCGCAAGTGCATGATTTTTAGTTTTAATAAAGGGTGAATAAAGTATCGTTCCCACGAGGAGTATACTTGAAAATTATATTAGTGTTTGTAATTAAAATAGGCTAATTTTTATCTATAAAATTAAATAAGAATTTGTTTTTGAACTTAAAGAAATCACCCAGCAAAACTAGTAAAAAAATCACATACTTGAGATAAATATCACTGAGAGAAAAATATCAAGAGGATTTGATTTCACTTAGTTTCGACAATGACTACTTCTAATTAATTTATTTTCATAAATTCCTTTCATCTAATAAATAAGAACACTTAAAATATTTCTATTTCCCTCTCCCGAGAAACAAATAGAATGTATCAAATAAACTTTGATTCCAATATCCCAATTAAAAATCTAAAATTAATGATATATGATAAACGATGTTCTTACACTAGCTCTGTAAAAGTTATAACCCGACTATATAAACATTAACAGTGTATTTTTTATTGGTTCTATTCAAAATCCCCTCTCTCGAGCACCAATTTCAAATAAATATGGCAATTCAATTATTGATCAGGTAATTGAAAGACAATCAATTCTAGAAAACACAATTAAATTTAGAGAATTCAATTCAATAAATTAAAGAGTTTTAGAAGTCGTTTCCACTAAGCTACATCATCCCCTGGACTTAAAAGTTTAGTTCATGATAAAAAAAAATAAACAAAAACGAACCGTGTTCTTCAAACTGAACATCAATTGAGAATTTAAAAGCTTAATTGAAGAATAACGAATCCTAAAGACGCGATTCTGTGTCCAATTGCATGATCTTTGTCTTCTTTTCTGTTGTTCTTCTTCTTCACTTCTGCAGATTTTCCAGCTTCAAGGTCTCTCTCGATCTCTTGATTTGTGCTGTGATATCTCTCTGATGCATGCGGCTGATGATGCCATTTTCTTACTCTTAAATTTCCCTTATATACTTGCTCAAAAGCCAGGCAAAAAAAGCCCATCGATCCCTATATGAATTCACCCTGAATCACCTGTTGCAATGCACACACAAGAACAAAGCAACAACTGGACATACCGATAAGTATAAAACTCAGTATAAATGACGAAAACATATAAAATATTCACATATAGCCATAACCATGCATTTCAAATCATAAAATGACACCTTATGAAATGCAAGAAAACATAAATGGCTAGAAAGGAATAAAGCTCAAAGGCGAAACCGGTTAAGATGCTCAAACGCATCAGCTCATCATCAATGCTAGAACTCATCACTGATGTTGTACCCGGAGTCTAAGTATCAATGCTAGAATCTCATCAATGATACTCGATATCGATTCTTATAACTCATCAACGATATTAGGAAAAATCTGAAAGAAAGGTTAGGCTCAAAATGCACATTGAGATGATACAATACACAATCACCCCATACCATTGCCTAACAACATTATTTGATTCCTACCATAGCATGAATAGAAGCATAATGTAATCGAGCATGTAGCAACACAATTCATGCTATAAATCTCATGAATCAAATAATTCACACAAAACACATAAACATGTAAAGAAATTCATTGTTTGATAGGGATCGAGAAGGCAAACTCGTCTCGATTCTTATTCTCCAAGTCGATCATCGTCGAATCATAACTTAATCTTCAACTCTGATATAGCTCAACCCACAAACTCGATCAATTCTTCAATTGACTCGAATTCTACAACTTGAATTCGATATACTCCAATTCCAATCTGAAATGGATCATCATAGATTCCTCAATAGCATATCATATCGCATTTCAAATGATATTTAATTCAAGAGTTTAAGACTTCATTTCAAAACCGAACTGGTGACATAACGACTTAAAACCGATATTTCCAAAATCTCAACATCATTTATTCATCAATCTCAAATCCATAACATCAACAAATCAATAACACAATTTTGAAATCCATCAACCCCAATTCATAGGATTTTCAAACAATACTCCAAAAATGAAAAAACCATATCCAAAGGATGATCTTTTCTCGATCCGTCTTGGATATGCTATCGTTATCAAGGCTAGAACATGTTTTT
Organism: Henckelia pumila; assembly: GCF_033568475.1. Lineage (NCBI taxonomy): Eukaryota > Viridiplantae > Streptophyta > Magnoliopsida > Lamiales > Gesneriaceae > Henckelia > Henckelia pumila. The sequence goes on along the minus strand of NC_133123.1, from coordinate 99,007,846 downwards.
CAATTCAAATCTCAACATTTACATCATCCCAAAAATTCAAAATTAACAGAATTCAATCAAACTTACATAGAAACGTAGCACTCATTGCGAGGTCACAAAGATACCATCAATCTTAAATTCTGACGGTCGGATGATCAAAATCGAAGCTCGAAGATGAACAAAAGTGGCGTGGGAATGTTGTAGCACCTAAAATCTAATCTACTAAATTGCATGCATCAAATTCAATAAATATTAGGATTATTATTTTTAGGTTTAATTGATTTAAATTCTTTAATTGAATTATGAGCTAATAAAATATTTTTATTATTTATTCAATGATTTTATTGTATTGACTATTTAATTAATATTTTTAATTGTTTAAGTTTATTTGTCAAAATGATTTTATTGTGCAATTTATTTGTTTTAAATATTTTAAAGGTTTAAGCTTGCTTATTTAAATGATTTTAAATTTAATTGTTTAGTTTATTCATTTAAATGATTTTAACTGTTTAGCTTATTTGTTTAAATATTTTCGAGTGTTAAACTTATTTATTTTAAATAGTCTATGTTTAGCCCTTAGTTATTTTAAATTATTTTAAATGTCTATCTTATTTATTTAAATCCTTTTTAATTGTCCAAATCATTTTAAAGATTTTTATTTTCTCTTGTGTATTTATTTAAATTGATTTTAAAAGTTAGTCTAGTTTATTTAAATTATTTTAAATCTCTATGCTTGATAGTTAAATATTTTACTCGTTGCCGTGACATTGAAATATTTAAAGTGTTTAAATTCTTGGATTTTCAAGATTTTGTTTTATTTAGTGCAATTTAATTTATAGTCCTAGTTGCCAATTGGAGTAGCACTTTTTAAAAGTGTGTAGCATTTTTTTTTCGAATCACTCACACACTCACAATTTTATAAATACATCTATAATTACACACTTAAACTTAAATACATAACCCTAGCCCCAAATCATACTCTCAAACCTCACTCAATCTCACGCCTAACACACACACACACACACATACACGACATTCCCCTGTTTTTCCTCCATATCATCCATCGGCTGAAAGAGTGGTGCCCGGTTAGCCAACTTGTGGCTAAGGGCTTTTATGACTTTATGTATAAACAATCTTTGTTTAATATAATTTACATTCATTAATGGCATTTTCTTTGTCTTTCTTCATATTTTTATATTGTGATATACTATTGTTGTTTTGATAAAGACCTTGAATATACTATAGTGTAAGTAAGATGAGATAATGAATAAAGAGAGATCACTATTATGAAACACATCTTATAGTCACTGTATATTCTAAACAGTTCCTAGTCAATTGAACCGTCCGCTAATAAGGATAAGGATCGCTCGAGATTGAGACTAGCATTTGTGATGCCAAGTACCATGTTTCATTGGTAATGGACATGAAGATGTTCAAAGCATGCAAATGGATATTCATATGATGAATGATCGAACTACCCTATTCGGACTTTCCAAGTGGTTATCACTTATCGAGTGGATAAAGTCCGCGATTTTGGTTGTACACCATTAGTCCTTACTACTTAAAACATCATTGAGACTCTATATGCTAGTACTGTACTTTGACTCATTTACCGACTCTATTGGGGTCATCAGGTGTCGGGATTGGGTACAGTTACGACACATATAGGAGTCGATGCTTTGTTGTCAAGGATTCACCACATACTTGCGAGTGTGGATATCCTATGAGATCCGAGGAGATATTAGTGTGACGAATCTCTGGCCAGAGTACATGATGTGTTTTAGGTTACTCAGTTTTCCTAGTAACACATGCGATTTCACTATTTGATCTCCAAGATATAATGCATAGTTATCGAATCTCGAACGACTCTCGCTGCACCAATGGTTGTTGATTCGATCGGGATATATGGATGAAGGGGCCGTACTGTATGTAGCACCAAGAACTTCTAAAATTTGAAAATCATGCCTAAAAATTATTTTCAGTATTTATATTTTAATTTTTTGAAGTTAATTGTTTAAGTTTCAGTTAAAGTTAGCCTTGCTTGACTTATTTGAATTAAATGCCTTGAACTGTTTAGTTAGTAATTTTTATCCAGGCAGGCAACGACGGTGGGCTTCGGTGGTTTATTTTCAAGATTTTTAATTTTAAGATTTTAAGTTAGAGGTAAAAGAGGGGTTTTGGCCAAAAATGCAAATTTTGAATTTTTAGGGGTCAAAAAGCAATTTTATCATTTTCTTGGGTTATTTCCTAAATTTTCCATAAAATAGGATTTTATTAAATCCGGGTTAGTGGAATTTCAATTAAAATGTTGAGAGTTGAAATTTTAAATTTAGAAGTTTGAAAATAGCAAAAAGTTTGAGGTAAAAAATTTTAATAGTACAAGTAGTACTTTTTCTAGTACAAGTGAAATTTTAAAACACTACACACAATACACTACACTTTTAATTTACACTATCATTAAAACATTTCAATTAAAATCAAGACACAAACCCTAACTCCCAAACCCTAGCCCTAGCCGCCCACTTCTCCCCTCTCCCTTGAAGAAGCCGTCCAACCCCTCCAGCCGCCGCCCAACCGCCGTCTGCCGCCGTCCCAGCCACCGGAGAAGCTCCCCTAGGTGCTTAGCTTGGTGTTTGGTTGAAGTTCCACTCTCATCTCCTCTTCTTGTTCGAAATTTGTTGGTAGATTGGTGAAGGCAAGTGTAACTATTTCTTTGGGCTAACATTCAAGCAATATCTACCCCCACCCTTAAGACTTCTTGCAATAATTTCGAAAATGCATGATGTTGTGATGTTAGGGTTTTGAATTTGGGCATTTAAGGGGCTGATTTTGCTAAATGTGTTATGGGGTTGAGTTTATGTGATTTAATGTTGAGTATATGTGCAATGACATGGATTTATATGAATGTTCTTGCCAAAATTCGAATTTTCAGAATGTATAAGGACCTAAATTTCGAAATTTTGCATGTGTAGGGGCTGAAATTTAATTGATGTTGAAGTATTTAATGGTCTTGCATTGGTCTTGATTGATTGTTCAACATTTTGGAGTTTTGATGGTTAATTCTTGATGTTCTTGATATGTGTTGTGAAAGTGTGGATTGAGTATAGCCCAAGTGTTTGGGAAAAGTCCTAAGAGAGGTTATTTGAGGTGTTTGGGTGTTTGGTGTGGAGATAAGTTGAGGAAAGTGGGCTAAGTGTTTGAATTGTTGGAATTGGAGGTGTGTGAGGTGCAGGGCAGTACTGTTCACGGGGCAGGGCAGGGCTGGTCTGAGGTCTGGGCAGTGTTTGGTCTGAACCATAGTAAAGTTCGTGTCGTTGTGGTCGCGTCGATATAAAATGGGCTCGATTCGGATAAGAATTGAGTGAGTTATGGATTTTTCAAAATTGGGTGTAAGTGCAGATTTTTCCTTTGAATAGGGGCTGTCCGATTTTTGTGTTTTGAAAATTTGCTCTTTTGATCTTTTGATGATACCACCTATTCCTTGGGATGATTTGGAGTGTTTGTTGAGTGTCGGTTCAAGCGGGACGGGTTTTGGATAAGGCATGACAAAGTTAAGGGCTTTTCGGTTTACTTGCTCGAGTTAAGTCAAGTTTGAGGATTTTGTTGGGTAAGTTGTCTTCTTTGGACTTAGGGGCAGCCACTCATCCAACTTAAACTCACATTTTCGAGTCGAGTCTCATGTCTTAAAGATTGCTTATTCGTGTGCATTTGACGTGTTCTTGAGTTTAATAAAGAAAAAGGAAGTTTACTTGTTTGCATGCCAGTTAATGTATGAGTTGAGTCTTTATAAATGAAAAGGGAAAAGAAAGCAAATATTTTTGAATGAAGTGATCTGTTTTTGACAAGAGGGGTGTTGCTAGGCCGGGGGATGCCTCGGTCTACTCACCAAGAGGTTATAGAGGTTAGGCAAGGAGCAAGAGACATCTTGTTTACCCTTGCCACAGAGGGGCAATGTGGGATCGGGAGGCATCTCGGTCTCCTTGCCATAGAGGGGTTAAGTTCGTCGGGAGAAATCTCGTCGTCTTGCCGGCATAGTGCACTGCAGCCATGATCATGATCGAAACAGAGGGTCACAAATCAGGGATCGGATTTCTAAGAGGAAAAAGTAAAGAAAAGTTTAAAAGTTAAAGTTTCACAATTTTAGTTGACTCGTTTTGCATTGATGTCAGTCTTTCAGTTATGCATGAGTCTAAGTTGAATGTTATGAAAGTTAAAGTTTACCATAGTGTGAGTTCATTAATGCATGATTTCTATATCTTTCTAGTTTCATGCATATTACAGTTTAAGTTGAGTTTTTGCATCACGTATTTTAAACCCTTGTTATTATCCTAGTTATGCTTGTTGGGTCTTTAGACTCACTATGCTTGAATGTTTGCAGGTGAGGATTTTGTGGAGGAGACGGAGGGGCGTGATCTACTGGGATGAGGCCATCGGTAGTGCGAGGCCCAGTGACCGTTGCTTCCTTTTAGTTTATGTTTTTCCGCACAGTTATCGAATTTGTAATAATGAAGTATTATTTGAGATCTTGTAGTATTTATAGCCAGGATGTGCATTCCCTGTGCTACAGCTTATGTTTTGAAGTACGTTTTCCGCTTTTGCAAGTTTATGATTATCGTTGGAATTAATTTTAAATGCTTTAGTTTACTTTATGCTGTAACCGGGAGGTGGTTACTAGGATTGCATGTTTATGTTTAACGCACTTAAGTTTTGAAGTCAATTTTCTTTCCTTATTTAAATTGTTGTTTGAGTCTTGATGACTTATTTGTTTTACAAATAGGTCATGGCAAAATTTTTAAAAATCCGAAATTTTCTTTTATTTTAATTATAGTCTAGTAGCGAGTAGTTAGGGTCGTTTCACTGTACGCTAACCAAAATCTACTGGTTCTTGCAGGCACTATCAGTGATACCTAGGGAATCATGGGGTGATGTTGCTAGACGCTCTTACCATGATTTGTTGGGCAAGTCGGAAATTGTTGTTCCGAGTCACAAGGAGTTGTGAGCCCACAGCTAGCTGTATTCCTGAACCATTGAGGGTTACACAAGTAATGGATTACTAAACCCTGTTGAGATAGTTAAATTTAAAGAGTTAAATTTAATTAAAGAGAAGTTGGACTTCTTAACTAAAAGGGAGTGGAATTTCCTAAAATAACATAGGGATGAGCATTTTTTGAAATCACTGAATTCGGATTCAGAAAAATTATCTTGACTTTAAAAGATGCAGAAATGGTTTCTGTGCACATTGGTAAAATCAGTTTATCAATTGGAGTCACGATGAATTTTATATTAATTTCTATAATAACAAGCTTGGCTTGTTGGGCTTAAGTTATGGATTGTGGGCCCTAAGGAGTTAGAGTCCTAATACAATTATAACCTAATCTAGTCTAGAAATTATCTATAAATACATGTGTAGTGTTCGAAAATCAAAAACTTTTTCCTCTTGCAATTTTCAAATTACACACAAATATTTTCAAGGGGATTTTTCGAAAATCCTCTACTCCCTTTTGAGATAATTCAGTCTGTAATTTTTGTGAAAAATTACATTCTGAATTGACAGATCAAATCTGTTTATTCTCTTCGATAAACATCTGATTGATTTCTAGTGCAATCAATCAGAGGGTTTTAGTTTTCTATTCGTGGACTTAATTCCGGAGGTTGATCGTGATAGTCATCGGTTCCCGGGATTTACAAGAAGAAAAGATTAAATTTTGTTGGAGTCCATAATCAAGCCTATGCTTGAATAGGTAAATATTTAACTATGTTTATTATTTTACTTACAACAATTTTAGTCGTTAGGATTTGATACCCACGATATGGAATCGTTCCATATCGAAAAATAAAATTTTTTAAACTTTCGCTGCTCCGGGTATCACATCCGTGTGATCAGAGAACGCGTGTTCCAACAGTGGTATCAGAGCCAGGTCGTAATCTTTGATCAAACGATTAAAATTAATCAATTGTACAAAATTTTTAGCCTCGGATTTTGAAACAAAACAAAAATTTTTAAAATTAAATTTGAAAGGAAACAAGGCAATCAGGCAGCGAGCGTCGCTGCTCGGGGCATCGATTGTCGCTGCCCGGGGCAGCGGTCGGCGCTGCCCAGCGATCGTCGCTGCCCACAGGCAGCGACGAGATACCCGCCTCCACGTGGGCAGCCCTGTCCCACGTAGAGGCGGGGCTGCCCGGGAATGTCATGGGCAGTCCGGAAATTTAAAAATTTGAATTTTTAAAATTTTTGAAATTTTAGTTTTTGGTCCGATCGAAAATTTATTTTGATTGGTCCACGAGGCATCGGATCAAATTGTTTGAGTCCAAAATTTTTAAAATTGATTTTTGGATAAATTTGAATTTTTGGAAAATTTAAAATTTTTTTCCTTTAAATTAGATTTTATAAAATTAATTATTTTGGTACAATTGATGATAAGATATGATCTTATGAAAGGATAAGATAAAATTTGATTTTATCTTTTTAATTATGATGCCATTGCATGTTATCCAATTATTTAATTATTGAATTAATTATTAGATAAAAGGATGATCGGTTGCCATGACCAATTTGGTAGGTGTATGTTAGGTTATTTACATTTGGTTTTATTGTTGTTGGGTTTTATTAATGAGCTTGGTTTATAGCCCAATTTGAATTGTCATTTGTAATAAAAATTGGGTCTGGTTTATGGCCCGTTCTCACCCTTAAATATGTATCCCCTACTTGTCATAGAATTTTATTGTAAATTTATTAGACTTAGTGGGAGATAAAGATTTGAAGACAAAGGTGGGCCCAGCAGACAATAAAAATCGAAGAAATGTAAATTGGAAGCTCAATGTAATAGGATTGCATTGCATACTTGCATATCACCTAGGATTGGACTTAGACTCGTGATTGGAAACCACGGGTCGATTAGTTATTGGGATCGATCATCCTTTAAATAATATATGATATTATTATTGTATGCATGTTTAGACTAAATTGTATGAATCCCGCAAGCATACAAATATTGCATTATGAGACAATTTTCAAAATTAAAAATCTCTCATTTTAAATATGATTTAAAATTGATATCAAGATAAACAAAAGGGAATTTAAATATTGTTTAAATATTCCTACCTTCCATCAACGATCAATGTATGAGATGCTACCCGCGGGCACGGTCCGGCTCATATTATTGGGGGGTCCCGTAAAAGCTGTACATTGGATCGACACATGATGTAAGTTGGGTGGAACTCCCATGGGATTGGCTCATATTATTGGGGATCCACATGGCGACCGTCCATCACAACTTAATATTGATAGGTCATTTTGACATATCACATTAAACGACATCATATTATTGGGCCCTTATTGGACATGAGGTAAAAACATGGAGGTTGCTTTGGAAGCAATTGGGCTCTACCTTTTGAAAATTATGGTTGTCTGTTATTATTCGGAATTATAGTTTGTCAATTGGACTCCATGTTCCTACTAAGGAAACAAGTTTCCCGTTTTCACTAGAGGGTAGTGAAATCGTTAAAATAATGGAAGTGAAATTCATAAAATTAAATCTCGCCATATTTTATGTCTATGTAAATTAATTAAACAATCACTGATTATTGTCTGTTTCTTTTCAGTATTTCATTACAATGAATTCGCTCAATCCACTATACTCAATTCTCGAACAAAACAAATTGACTGGCGCAAACTATACGAAATGGTTTCGTAAATTAAAGATTGTTCTAAACTCAGAGAAAATTTTCTACGTGTTAGAAAAGAATCCTCCAAAGGAAGCACCGGCTAATATAAGCCCGGAAGAATTGGCAAAACTTGATCAATGGTGGGACCATGATGTCAAGGCTAAATGCTATATGCAAGCTTCAATGTCTGATGAACTCCAGAGGCAATTTGAGGATGCCGTGAATGCTGCTGACATACACATGCACCTCAAGGAACTTTTTGGAGCTCAGTCAAGGTCGGAGAGGTATGCCACCGTCAAAGAGCTCATGACATGCCGCATGCGAGATGGGACTTAGGTCCGTGAGCATGGGGTACACATGATTGGGCTCATTGAAAAATTGGTAACACTTGATTTGACTTTGGAGCATGAACTAAACGCGGACTTGTTACTTCTTTCCCTTCCTTCGTCGTTTGACGGATTTGTGGTGAACTTCAATATGAACAAGATAGAGGCCACCCTTGAAGAGATGGTCAATATGCTTGTGTCTTATGAGGCCACATTAAAGAAGGATAAACCGGTACTCTTGGTTGGCTCCTCTTCTTACTCCAAGAAGGGGCCAAGTGGAAAGGGTAAGAAACGTTCTGCCCCACCTAAAAAAATTATACTACAGAAGAAGGGCAAGACAAAAGCTTCAAACGTGAACATATCTGGAGATGTTTGCCATCACTGCAAGAAACCCGGTCATTGGAAACGTAACTGCAAGGAATATCTCGAGCAGTTGCGAACTGCAAAGGGTATGTTTTACATTGAAATAAATGTTTCACTTAATACTACTTCTTGGGTATTGGATACCGGATGTGGATCTCACATTTTCAATGATTTGCAGGTGATGACAAGAAGTCGTAAGCTTAGGATGGGTGAGACCCAACTGAGGCTCGGAAATGGTTCCAGAGTTGAAGCCAAAGCAGTGGAAGACGTTTATTTAGTTTTGTAGAACAATTTTAAATTATTATTGAGAGATGTTTTATTTGTGTCAGATTTAGTTAAAAACATTATTTCTATTTCTATGCTTGATAGAGATGGTTTTTCTTGTAATTTTGTAAATGAGATTTGCAATATTTACAAGAATGAATGTTTGATTGGAAATGGAAAACTTGAAAACGATCTATATAACTTAAAATTAAAAGACGTTCCAATTAATTATGTTGATAAACCGATGACAACAAATAAAAGGAAAAACGATAGTCAAAACCCGGCAAACCTTTGGCATGCTAGGCTAGGTCATATTTCCTCAAGAAGGATGAACAAGCTAGTGGGAGAGGGCATGTTTGATATGTCTGATATTAACTCTCTATCTACTTGTGAGTCCTGCCTAAAAGGAAAAATGACTAAATCTCCTTTCAAAGGGAAGTCTGAGCGTAGTCAAAATCTGTTGGATTTGATCCATACAGATGTTTGCGGACCATTTAGTATCGGTACTAAATTTGGTCACACCTACTTCATTACTTTTACTGATGATTATTCTAGGTATGGGTATTTATATTTAATGAAATATAAGTCTGAATCATTTGAAAAGTTCAAAGAATTCAAGGCTGAAGTAGAAAACAAACAAGGTAGAAATATTAAAGCACTTCAATCGGATCGAGGTGGAGAATATTTATGTACCGAGTTTTTGAGCTATCTATATGAGAATGAGATTCTCTCTCAGTGGACTCCTCCTATGACACCTTAGCTGAATGGTGTCTCGGAGCGTCGCAATCGAACTTTGTTGGACATGGTTCGATCTATGATGAGCTTCACTGAGCTCCCACCTTCGTTTTGGGGCTATGCGCTTGAAACGGCGGTATTGTTGTTGAACAATGTCCACACTAAAGCAGTAGATAAGACTCCGTACGAGTTATGGAATGGCAAAGCTCCTAAGTATTCGTACTTGAGGATTTGGGGATGTCCTTCTTACGTGAAGCAGACAGTGGGAGATAAGTTGGATAGTCGATATACCCTATGTTATTTTTTAGGATATCCAAAGAATTCAATCGAATATTATTTCTATCATCCTAATTAAACAAAAGTGTTTGTTTTGAGGAATGCCACCTTCATGAAGAAGGAGTTCTTATTAGATAAGAAAGGCAAGATGATGGAACTCGAAGAAATTCGAGAAGAACCCGAGATACAAAATAACGATCCCACACCTCAAGAACATTCAGTGGACACGCCTACACCTAGGAGATCCGACAGGACTTCTATACCTCCTATTCGATATGGTCTTCTCTTTGAAGGGTATCAAAGTAAACCCGACATTGGATGTGATCCAAGAAACTTCAAGGAAGCAATTTCTGATGCGGATTTGAATTTATGGCTTGATGCTATGCAGTCGGAAATAGACTCGATGCATACAAACCAAGTTTGGTCTTTAGTAGATCCTCCCGATTGAATTGTTCCAATAGGGTGTAAATGGATCTACAAAAGAAAACTTGGGCCTGATGGCAAGGTAGTCACCTACAAGGCACGATTGGTAGCAAATGGTTATACTCAAAGAAAAGGAGTTGACTATGATGAAACCTTTTCACCAGTCGCAATGTTCAAGTCCATAAGAATTCTTATTGCCATAGCAGCATGGTATGACTATGAGATATAGCAAATGGATGTGAAGACTGCATTTTTTAATGGAAACATTAAGGAAGAAATTTATATGATGCAGCCCGACGGATTCACATCCATGGGAAGCGAGCATAAGGTATGCAAGCTTCAGAGATCAATTTATGGTCTCAAACAAGCATCAAGAAGTTGGAACCATAAATTTGATGAAGCAACAAAGGACTTTGGTTTCATCAAAAACCCGGAGGAACCGTGCATGTACAAGAAAGTAGTTAAGGATGCGGTGACGTTCTTAGTGCTTTATGTTGATGACATCCTACTCATTGAGAATGACGTAGGGATGGTGCGGTCAACAAAGATATGGTTATCAGGTAGATTCTCGATGAAGGATTTGGGTGAGGCCTCCTATATTCTAGGGATACAGATCTATAGAGATAGATCTAAGAGAATGATAGGACTCACTCAAGCAACCTACATCGACACCATATTGAAAAGGTTTTCTATGGATGAGTCCAAGAGAGGAAATCTACCTATGTGTCATGGAGTTTCTCTATCCAAGTCTATGTGTCCCAAGACTGACGAAGAGATAGAGAAAATGACACACATACCATATGTGTCAGCCATAGGTAGTATTATGTATGGGATGATATCTACCAGACCGGATGTAGCCTTTGCCCTGAGTGTCACAAGCAGATATCAGGCAAACCCCGGTCAAATGCATTGGAAAGCCATGAAGGATATTCTTAAGTACTTGAGAAGGACTAAGAATATGTTCATGGTTTATGGAGGAAGAGAATTGAAATTGGAAGGCTATACCGACTCTAGCTTCCAAAGCAACGTGGATGACTCGAAGTCAACCTCTGGATTTGTATTCATGCTCAATGGCGGTGCTGTCTCTTGGAAGAGTTCCAAGCAGGACACCACAGCGGATTCCACCACTGAGGCAGAATACATTGCAGCATCAGCTGCTGCTAAAGAGGCCGTTTGGATGAGGAATTTCGTCCAAGAGTTGGGCGTAATTCCTGAAGCTGTTGGTCCAGTTCCGATGTACTGCGACAACACTGGTGGCGTTGCTTAGGCAAAGGAACCAAGGTCTCATCAAAGATCCAAACACGTACTGAGGAAATATCACATCATCTGGGAGATTGTGGAAAGAGGAGACATCACTGTCGAGAGAGTGGCCTCGACAAACAATATCGCTGATCCACTTACTAAGCCCTTGCCAGGACCATTGTTTGACAAACATCGCGAATCAATGGGATTACGTAGGATGACTAGTTGGATTTAGGGCAAGTGGGAGATTGAAAGAGTGGGTGCCCGGTTAGCCAACTTGTGGCTAAGGGCTTTTATGACTCTACGTATAAACAATCTTTGTTTAATATAATTTACATTCATTAATGGAATTTTCTTTGTCTTTCTTCATATTGTTATATTGTGATATACTATTGTTGTTTTGATAAAGACCTTGAATATACTATAGTGTAAGTAAGATAAGATAGTGAATAAAGAGAGATCACTATTATGAAACACATCTTATAGTCACTGTATATTCTAAACAGTTCCTAGTCAATTGAGCCGTCCGCTAATAAGGATAAGGATCGCTCGAGATTGAGACTAGCATTTTTGATGCCAAGTACCATGTTTCATTGGTAATGGACATGGAGATGTTCAAAGCATGCAAATGGATATTCATATGATGAATGATCGAACTACCCTATTCGGACTTTCCAAGTGGTTATCACTTATCGAGTGGATAAAGTCCGCGGTTTTGGTTGTACATCGTTAGTCCTTACTACTTGAAACATCATTGAGACTCTATATGCTAGTACTGTACTTTGACTCGTTTATCGACTCTATTGGGGTCATCAGGTGTCGGGATTGGGTACAGTTACGACACATATAGGAGTCGATGCTTTGTTGTCAAGGATTCACCACATACTTGCGAGTGTGGATATCCTATGTGATCTGAGGAGATATTAGTGTGACGAATCTCTGGCCAGAGTACATGATGTGTTTTAGGTTACTCGGTTTTCCTAGTAACACGTACATGCGATGTCACTATTTGATCTCCAAGATGTAATGCATAGTTATCGAATCTCGAACGACTCTCGATGCACCAATGGTTGTTGATTCGATCGGGATATATGGATGAAGGGGCCGTACTGTACGCTAAACAAAATCTACTGGTTCTTGCAGGCACTATCAGTGATACCTAGGGAATCATGGGGCGATGTTGCTAGACGCTCTTACCATGATTCGTTGGGCAAGTCGGAAATTGTTGTTCCGAGTCACAAGGAGTTGTGAGCCCGCGGCTAGCTGTATCCCTGAACCATTGAGGGTCACACAAGTAATGGATTACTAAACGCCGTTGAGATAGTTAAATTTAATGAAAGAAAAGTTGGACTTCTTAACTAAAAGGGAGTGGAATTTCCTAAAATAACATAGGAAAGGGCATTTTTGGAAATCACTGAATTCGGATTCAGAAAAATTATCTTGACTTTAAAAGATGCAGAAATGGTTTCTGTGCACATTGGTAAAATCAGTTTATCAATTGGATTCACGATGAATTTTATATTAATTTCTATAATAACAGGTTTGGCTTGTTGGGCTTAAGTTATGGATTGTGGGCCCTAAGGAGTTAGAGTCCTAATACAATTATAACTTAATCTAGTCTAAAAATTATCTATAAATACATGTGTAGTGTTCGAAAATCAAAAACTTTTTCCTCTTGCAATTTTCGAATTACACACAAATATTTTCAAGGGGATTTTTCGAAAATCCTCTACTCTATTTTGAGATAATTCAGTCTGTAATTTTTGTGAAAAATTACATTCTGAATTGACAGATCAAATCAGTTTATAATCTTCGATAAACATCTGATTGATTTCTAGTGCAATCAATCAGAGGGTTTTAGTTTTCTATTCGTGGACTTAATTCCGGAAGTTGATCGTGATAGTCATCGGTTCCCGGGATTTACAAGAAGAGCAGATTAAATTCTGTTGGAGTCCATAATCAATCCTTTGCTTGAATAGGTAAAATATTTAACTATGTTTATTATTTTACTTACAACAATTTTAATCGTTAGGATTTGATACCCACGATATGGAATCGTTCCATATCGAAAAATAAAATTTTTTAAACTTTCGCTGCTCCGGATATCACATCCGTGTGATTAGAGAACGCGTGTTCCAACATCGGCTTCTTCTCCTGGAGCTCACGCCACCTGCATTTTTTCCCTTCTTCTTCTGCGAGGCATCTCCTAGGCGAGCTGGTCAAAGCTGTTGCTTCCTCCCTTGAGCTCAGATTCCAGCTCGTTCTAGCCTAGTTCATTTCGGCCATAGTTCACTCCAGATTTTTGCTTTCTTTCGATTTCTTAGCTTAGGCAAGATTACGGGTTTCTTTCTTTACCATGTAGATTATTATATATTGTGTGTTTGCAATTCAAAATTCTTTTAAATTTTAAGAGCACGTTCTAAAATTTCAATCAAGATTTAATGCCATGTTCGATTTATTTTTGTCAAAACTTTTCCACTTTCATGCTTGAGGAAATATGATATTATGATGCTTTGTTGAGGATTGAAATGAGCATGTGTTTATGGTTCAAATATTTTCCAGATTTTTCTTCACGGCATGGTTCGAATATTTTTTTTCTAGAATTTCTGCTTGGCTTGTGTTCGAATGCTTCATGTTTGATTGTGTTGGTTGGGATGGTGGATTAGGGGCTACCATGGGTGATATGTAGTTCACATGGTATGCTTAGGATTGTGTTGGAAGTAGCTAAGTAATTGGAGTTGAAGTGCCGATGGTATTGGGGTTGTTTGGAGTCGAGTTTGAGGGGCTTTCATGAGCTGGATTTGGTTAAGGCAAGGGTTGCTTCGAGCTGGGAAATGGGCTCGGGGCAGGGCTGTTTTGAGCTAGGGAATTTAGTTTGGGAGCGAGGGTTCGGTTTCAAGGTTTGGATGAGACTAAGTATTGGTCATGATCCTAGTCTAGTGGCTTGGAACTTGAGAGTTTCATAGTTGAGTTTTTGGATTAGGAACGAGTAGTAGGCTTGAGCAGATTTTTCTGTAATGTTTGAGCTGTCCGCAAACTGATTTTTAAAACAGGGTTAAACTCGGGTTTTAGTTAAGCGCTTGGGTTTCAAAATAGTTTAGGATGTTAGGAATATGTCGGTTCAAGAAGAAATGAATTCGGTTAAGTGTTGGTCGAGTTCTAGGCTATTCATTGGATAGGTGCAGAATTTTGGATTGAATGAGGGGCTGTCCGGTAATGAATTTTTATAAAATTATTGTATAGCAATAATACCCCGAGGATGACTTTTTGAATTAGTTCTAAGTGTGTGGGAGTCGTGGTTTCAAGCGGAATCCACTTTGAATAAGAATTGAGTGAGTTATAGGTTTTACGGGCAAACCGCTTGAATTGTCTTAAGCGATAAATTATGGTTTAGATTTTCATCCTAGGTTTGCTCCCTAAATCCCCATCCCGGTCATCCACATTTGAGTCTTTTGCATGATTATCGAGTAAATATTTACAAGTACATTACATCTACGTAAGCATGCTAAGTCCATTAATTAAGAAGGAAATAAAATATTTTGAACAAAGTGAGATGGTTGTGACCACAGAAAGACGTGCATGGACGAGCTGAGAGACGTCCTGACTTTCCATACCACCAGACGTGTATGGACGAGTTTGGGTGAAATCCTGACTTCCCATATCATAGAAAGACGTGTATGGACGAGTTTGGAAGATATCCTGACTTCCTTGCGGCATTGTGCACTGCAGCCATGATCTAGATCGAAACCAGGGTCACAATTCAAGGATCTAAGTTCACAGTTACAGTTCAAATCATTTATGACCATGTTTCAGTACAGATTATTCAGTTACAGTGATTATGTCAGACTTAGCCATGCATATGTTATATTCATGTTCTTTTTCTGTTTAGAAATTTTTGTTTAAAGTAAGAGCACAAAACAAAAGTATTTTTAGTACAAGCTATTTTTAATCTGCGTGTGCATGTATTTATGCAGTACTCGTTATTTCTCCCATATTCTTGCTGGGCCCCTAGGCTCACTACATATACTTGGGGCAGGTTTAGGTTATCATTGAGATTGCGGGGCGGACTATCGAGTGGACTATGATGCGGGCACGACACATCCCTCTGACCATGCCAGTTTTCCGCAAAATTTTATTTTATTACCTTAAAGTCTTTTATTTTGTTGGTCGAATAAATGTAAAGTAATGACTTGAAGAATGGATTGCATCCATGTAAACAGTAATTGTTGAATATTTTGGACGCTTGAAATGTCGAATCATTTTCTTAGGTTCTTGTGCTTTGCTCGGTCTATTTATTTATGGGAGTTGTTAGTTGTGTTTTTAATTTGCTGTCTAAGACATGAGGGTTTTAATCAAAACAGTTAGGTCATGCCGAAAATTTTCTTAAAATCTGCATTTTTATTTAATTATTATTATTATTATTTAAAGTATAGTTAGAGTCGTTTCAAATGTTTTCCCAAGTTCTCTGCCTTCTTCACGTGAAGGATGCTGTGAAATGAAGATGATATACATTTATACAAGATATATATATCTATTTTTTGAAAGTTTACTCAAAATTACAATTTGATCCCTGAGCTCTTGCATAATTACAATTCAGTCCCTATACAACTATAAAGCTCCCAATTCAATTCTTTAATTTAAGAATCTTGGAATTTAAATCTAAATTCCATAAAGTCTCAAATTAAATATTTTTGGAGCATTACAATTCTCCCCATCTAAGAATTGATTTCATCCTAGAAATCGCATGCAATTATGCTGCAAAATACATGGGCTGAATAAATGACTGAAGTAAAACTTACTTTAGTGAAATAACTCTGGATATCACTGTCTCATATCCTACTCTAGCTCTCAGGTAGCTTACTCAATATTGTGTTTAGCCTGTTGTACCTCATCTAATTCCATGTCTCATCCAGTTAATCTCATCTGGATGGAGTTCGTGGAAAGCATCTGACTCATACTTCCTCTGAAAGAGAGGGTGCCCGGTTAGCCAACTTGTGGCTAAGGGCTTTTATGACTCTATGTAAAACAATCTTTTGTTTAATATAATTTACACTTTTATAATGGCATTGACTTTATCTTTCTTCATATTGTTATATTATGATATACTATTGTTGTTTTGATAAAGACCTTGAATATACTATAGTGTATGTAAGATGTGGTAGTACATGGGGATGGCTATCATGAAACACATCTTATAGTCACTGTATATTCTAAACTGTTCCTAGTCAATTGAGCCGTCCGCAAATAAGGATAAGGATCGCTCGAGATTGAGACTAGCATTTGCGATGCCGAGTACCACATTTCATTGGTATGAAACATAGAGATGTTCAAAGCATGCAAATGGATATTCATATGATGAATGATCGAACTACCCTATTCGGACTTTCCAAGTGGTTATCACTTATCGAGTGGATAAAGTCCGGGATTTTGGTTGTACACCATTAGTCCTTATTACTTGAAACATCATTGAGACTCTATATGCTAGTACTATACTTTGACTCGTTTACCGACTCTAATGAGGTCATCAGGTGTCGGGATTGGGTACAGTTACGACACATATAGGAGTCGATGATTTGTTGTCAAGGATTCACCACATACTTTCGAGTGTGGATATCCTATGCGATCTGAGGAGATATTAGTGTGACGAATCTCTGGCCAGAGTACATGATGTGTTTTAGGTTAATGGATTTTCCTAGTAACACATGCGATGCCACTATTTGATCTCCAAGATGTAATGCATAGTTATCGAATCTCGAACGACTCTCGATATACCAATGGTTGTTGATTCGATCGGGATATATGGATGAAGGGACCGTACTGTACGCTAACCAAAATCTATTGGTTCTTGCAGGCACTATCAGTAATACCTAGGGAATCATGGGGTGATGTTGCTAGGCGCTCTTACCATGATTCGATGGGTAAGTCGGAAATTGTTGTTCCGAGTCACAAGTAGTTGTGAGCCCATGGCTAGCTGTATTCCTGAACCATTGAGGGTTACACAAGTAATGGATTACTAAAACCCCATAGAGATAGTTAAATTTAAAGAGTTAAATTTAATAAAAGAGAAGTTGGACTTCTTAACTAAAGGGAGTGGGATTTCCTAAAATGACATAGGGATGGGCATTTTTGGAAATCACTGAATTCGGATTCAGAAAAATTATCTTGACTCTAAAAGATGCAGAAATGGTTTCTGTGCACATTGGTGAAATCAGTTTATCAATCGGAGTCACGATGAATTTTATATTAATTTCTATAACAACAGGCTTGGCTTGTTAGGCTTAAGTTATGGATTGTGGGCTTTAAGGAGTTAGAGTCCTGATACGATTATAACTAGAAATTATCTATAAATAGAGGTGTTGGGTTCGAAAATCACACACATTGTATATTGCAATTTTCGAAAATACACTCTAGAATTTTCAAGGGGATTTTCGAAATCCTCTATCCCTTTTTGGAGAAAATTCGACTTGTGATTTTTTTGAAAAATTACAAATCAAATTAACAGATCATATTTGTTTATTCTCTACGTAAAACTTCTGATTGATTTCTAGTGCTGTCAATCAGAGGGTTTCTGTTTTTCGTTCGTGGACCTAATTTCGGAGATAGATCGTGACTGTCATCGGTTCCCGGGATTTACAAGAAGAGCAGATTAAATTCCGTTGGAGTCCACGATCAAGCCTTTGCTTGACGAGGTAAAAATTTAACCGTGTTTTATTTTTACTTGAACAAATTTAATCGTAAAAGTTTTGATACCCATATATGGAATCGTTCCATATAATAAAATAAAATTTTAAACTTCCGCTGCACCGGGTATCAATTCTTAATTGATCTGAACACCGTTTTCCAACAGTGGTATCAGAGCCAGGTTGCTCAGATCAAACGATTAAATTAATCGATTGTACAAAATTTTTAAGCCTCGGTTTTTGAAACAAAACGAAAATTTTAAATTGAATATTAATGGGCAAATCGGGCAGCGATCGTCGCGGCCCGGGGCAGCGATTGGATCGCTGCCCATGGGCATCGAACGTCGCTGCCCTGCCCGGGCCCCTTTTTGGGGCGCGGGCTGTCCGGGATTGTCCCGTGCAGCCCGGAAAAATTATTTTTAATTTTTAATTAAAATTTTAATTTTTTAAAATTCTAGTTTTTGATCCGATAAAAAATTATTTTTGATTGGTTCACGAGGCATCGGATCGAATTGTTCGAGTTCGAAAATTTTAAAATTGATTTTTGGATAAATTTGAATTTTTGAAAAATTTATAAATTTTATCCATTAAATTAAATTTTATAAAATTAACTATTTTGGTACAATTGATGATAAGATATGATCTTATGGATGGATAAGATAAAATATGACTTTATCTTTTAAATTATGATGCTTTTGCATGTTCATCCAATTATTTAATTATTGAATTAATTAATGGATAAAGGATGATCGATTGCCATGACCAATGTTTTAGGTGTATGTTAGGTGATTTACATTTGTCTTATTGTTGTTGGTGTTTATTAATGGGCTTGGTTTATAGCCCAATATGATTGTCATATGTAATAAAAGTGGGCCTGGTTTATGGCCCGTTCCCACCCCTAAAAATGTATCCCATATTTGTCATCGAAATTTATTGTAAATTTATTAGACTTAGTGGGAGACAAAGATTTGAAGAAATGGTGAGCCCAGCAGACAATGAAGACCGAAGAAATGTAAATTGGAAGCATAATGTAATAGGATTGCATTGCATACTTGCATATCACGTAGGAATGGACTTAGACTCGTGATTGGCAACCACGGGTCGATTAGTTAATGAGATCGATCATCCTTAAATAATATATGATATTATTGATGTATTCATGTTTAGACTAAATTGTATGAATCCCGCAAGCATACATAAATTGCATGATGAGACAAATTTTCAAAATTAAAAATCCCTCATTTTAAATATAATTTAAAATTGATATCAAGATTAATAAAAATAAAATTTAAATATTGTTTAAATATTCCTACCTTCCATCAACGATCAATGTATGAGATGCTACCCGCGGATACGGTCCGGCTCATATTATTGGGGGGGCCCGTTCGTCGGAAAGCTGTACATTGGATCGACACATGTTGTAAGTTGGGTGGAACTCCCATGGGATTGGATCATATTATTGGGGATCCACATGGCAACCGTCCATCAAAACTTAATATTGATGGTTATCTTGACATGTTACAATAAACGACGTCATATTATTGGGCCCTTATTGGACATGAGGTAAAAACATGGGGGTTACTTTGGAAGTAATTGGGCTCTACCTTTTGAAAATTATGGTTGGCTGATTTTATTCGGGATCATGATTTGTCAATTGGACTCCATGTTCTCACTAAAAAAAACAGTTTTCCGTTTTCACTAGAGGGTAGTGAAATCGTTAAAATAGTGGGAGTGTAATTCATAAAATTAAACTTCGCCATATTTTATGTCTTAGTAAATTAATTAAACAATCAGTGATTATTGTATGTTTCCTTTTCAGTATACTATTACAATGACTTCTTGCAATCCACTGTTTTCAATTCTCGAACAAAATAAATTGACTGGCGCAAACTATACGGAATGGTTCCGTAAGTTGAAATTTATTCTTACTTTGGAAAAAGCTTTCTACGTGTTAGAGAAGCCGCCTCCGAAGGAAGCCCCGGCTAATACAAGTTCGGAAGAGTTGGCCAAACTTGATTTATGGTGGGACCATGATATCAAGGCCAAATGCTACATGCAGGCTTCGATGTCTGATGAACTTCAAAGGAGATTCGAGGATACCGTGAATGCTGCTGACATTCCCAAGAACCTCAAGGAACTCTTTGGAGCTCAGTCAAGGTCGGAGAGGTATGCCACCATCAGAGAACTCATGACGAGCCGCATGCGAGATGGGACTTCGGTCCGTGAGCATGGGGTATGCATGATTGGACTCATTGAAAAGTTGGTAACACTCGACTTGACTTTGGAGCATGAACTTAGCGCGGACTTGTTGCTTCTATCACTTCCTTCATCGTTTGACGGTTTTGTGATGAACTTCAATATGAACAAGATAGAGGCCACCCTTGAAGATATGGTCAATATGCTTGTCACATATGAAGCCACACTAAAGAAGGATAAACCGGTACTCTTGGTTGGCTCCTCTTCTAACTCTAAGAAAGGACCAAGTGGAAAGGGTAAGAAACGTTCTGCCCCGCCCAAGAAGATTGTACCAAATAAGAAGGGAAAGGCCAAGGCTTCAATTGGGATAAAAGATGAAAACGTTTGCCATTACTGCAAGAAACCCGATCATTGGAAACGTAACTGCAAGGAATAACTCGAACAGTTGCGAACTGCAAAGGGTATGTTTTACATTGAAATAAATGTTTCTCTTAATACTTCTTCTTGGGTATTGGATACCGGATGTGGATCTCACATTTGCAATGATTTGCAGATGATGACAAGAATTCGTAAGCTAAGGATGGGTGAGACCCAGCTAAGGCTCGGGAATGGTTCTAGAGTCGAAGCCAAAGCTATAGGAGACATTTATTTAGTTTTGCAAAACAATTTTAAGTTATTTTTGAGAGATGTTTTATATGTTCCAGATTTGGTCAAAAACATTATATCTATTTCTATGCTTGATAGAGATGGTTTTTCTTGTAATTTGTGAATGGAATTTGCAATATTTACAAGAATGAATGTTTGATTGGAAATGGACAACTTGAAAACGATCTATATAACTTAAAATTAAAAGACGTTCCAATGAATTATGTTGATAAACCGGTAACAACAATTAAAAGGAAAAACGATAGTCAAAACCCGGCAAACCTTTGGCATGCTAGGCTAGGTCATATTTCCTCAAGGAGGATGAACAAGCTAGTGGGAGAGGGCATGTATGATATGTCTGATATTAACTCTCTACCTACTTGTGAGTCCTGGCTAAAGGGAAAAATGACTAAATCTTCTTTCAAAGGGAAACCTGAGCGTAGTCAAAATCTGTTGGATTTGATCCATATAGATGTTTGCGGTCCATTTAGGATTGGTACTAAATGTGGCAACACCTACTTCATTACCTTTACTGATGATCATTCTAGGTATGGGTATTTATATTTAATGAAATATAAGTCTGAAGCATTTGAAAGGTTCAAAGAATTCAAGGCTGAAGTAGAAAACAAACTAGGTAAAAGTATTAAGGCACTTCGATCGGATCGAGGTGGAGAATACTTAAGTATCGAGTTTTTGGACTATCTAAAAGAGAATGAGATTCTCTCTCAGTGGACTCCTCCTATGACACCTCATCTTAATGGTGTTTCGGAGCATCGCAATCGAACTTTGTTGGACATGGTTCGATCCATGATGAGCTTCACTGAGCTCCCACCTTCATTTTGGGGCTACGCGCTTGAAACGGCGGTATTGTTGTTAAACAACGTCCACACTAAAGCAGTAAATAAAACACCATACAAGTTATTGAATGGCAAAGCTCCTAAGTATTCGTACTTGAGGATTTGGGGATGTCCTGCTTACGTGAAGCAGACAGTGGGAGATAAGTTGGATAGTCGATCCACTTTATGTTATTTTGTAGGGTATCCAAAGAATTCAATCGGATATTATTTCTATCATCCTGCTAAAACAAAAGTGTTTGTTTCAAGAAATGCCACCTTCTTGGAGAAGGAGTTATTATTGGATAAGAAAGGCAAGATGATGGAACTCGAAGAAATTCGAGAAGAACCCGAGATACAAAATAGCGATCCTACACCTCAAGAATCATCACAATACACGCCTATTACTAGGAGATCCGAGAGGACTTCTAGGCCTTCTATTAGATATGGTCTTCTTCTTGAAGGGGATCAAAGTGAACCCGACATTGGATGTGATCCAAGAAACTTCAAGGAAGCAATTTCTGATGCGGATTCGAATTTATGGCTTGAAGCTATGCAATCGGAAATAGACTCGATGCATTCTAACCAAGTTTGGTCTTTAGTAGATCCTCCCAATCGAATTGTTCCAATTGGGTGCAAATGGATCTACAAGAGAAAGCTTGGGCCTGATGGAAAGGTATTGACCTACAATGCACGATTGGTGGCAAAAGGTTATACTCAAAGACAAGGAGTTGACTATGATGAAACCTTTTCACCAGTCGCAATATTCAAGTCCATAAGAATCCTTATTGCCATAGCAGCATGGTATGACTATGAGATATGGCAAATGGATGTAAAAACTACATTTCTTATTGGAAACATTAAGGAAGAGATCTATATGATGCAGCCTGAGGGATACACATCAATGGGAAGCAAGCATAAGGTATGCAAGCTTCAGATATCAATTTATGGTCTCAAACAAGCATCAAGAAGTTGGAACCAGAAATTTGATGAAACGATAAAGGATTTTGGTTTTATCAAGAACCCGGAGGAACCATGCGTGTACAAGAAAGTAGTTAAGAATGCGGTAACATTCTTAGTACTTTATGTTGATGACATCCTACTCATGGGGAATCATGTAGGGATGTTGCAGTCAACAAAGATATGGTTATCAGGTAGATTCTCGATGAAGGATTTAGGTGAGGCATCCTATATTCTAGGAATTCAGATCTATAGAGATAGATCTAAAAAAATGATAGGACTCACTCAATCAACCTTCATCGACACCATATTGAAAAGGTTTTCTATGGATGAGTCCAAGAGAGGACATCTACCTATGTGTCATGGAGTTTCTCTATCCAAGTCTATGTGTCCCAAGACTGACGAAGAGATAGAGAAGATGACACACGTGCCATATGCATCAGCCATAGGTAGTATCATGTATGGGATGATATCTACCAGACCGGATATGGCCTATGCTCTGAGCGTCACGAGCAGATACCAAGCCAATCCCGGTTAAATGCATTGGAAAGCCGTGAAGGATATTCTAAAGTACTTGCGAAGGACTAAGAATTTATTCATGGTTTATGGAGGGGGAGAATTGAAGTTGGAAGGCTATACTGACTCTAGCTTCCAATGTGATGTGGATGACTCGAAATCAACCTCTGGATTTGTATTCGTGCTCAATGGCGGTGCTGTCTCTTGGAAGAGTTCCAAGCAGGACACCACAGCAGATTCCACCACTGAGGCAGAATACATTGCAGCATCAGCTACTGATAAAGAGGTGATTTGGATAAGGAAATTCATCCAAGAGTTGGGTGTAATTCCTGAAGCTGTTGGTCCAGTCCCGGTGTACTGTGACAACACGGGTGCCGTTGCTTAGGCAAAGGAACCAAGGTCTCATCAGAAGTCCAAACACGTACTGAGGAAATACCACATCATCCGGTAGATCGTGGAAAGAGGAGACATAAGTGTCGAGAGAGTGGCCTCTACAGACAATATCGCTGATCCGCTTACTAAGCCCTTGCCAGGACCATTCTTTGACAAACATCGTGAAGCAATGGGATTACATAGTATGACTAGTTGGCTTTAGGGCAAGTGGGAGATTGAAAGAGTGGGTGCCCGGTTAGCCAACTTGTGGCTAAGGGCTTTTATGACTCTATGTAAAACAATCTTTTGTTTAATATAATTTACACTTTTATAATGACATTGACTTTATCTTTCTTCATATTGTTATATTATGATATACTATTGTTGTTTTGATAAAGACCTTGAATATAATATAGTGTATGTAAGATGTGGTAGCACATGGGGATGGCTATCATGAAACACATCTTATAGTCACTGTATATTCTAAACTGTTCCTAGTCAATTGAGCCGTCCGCAAATAAGGATAAGGATCGCTCGAGATTGAGACTAGCATTTGCGATGCCGAGTACCAGGTTTCATTGGTATGGAACATAGAGGTGTTCCAAGCATGCAAATGGATATTCATATGATGAATGATAGAACTACCCTATTCGGACTTTCCAAGTGGTTATCACTTATCGAGTGGATAAAGTCCGCGGTTTTGGTTGTACACCATTAGTCCTTATTACTTGAAACATAATTGAGACTCTATATGCTAGTACTGTACTTTGACTCGTTTACCGACTCTATTGGGGTCATCAGGTGTCGGGATTGGGTACAGTTACGACACATATAGGAGTCGATGATTTGTTGTCAAGGATTCACCACATACTTGCGAGTGTGGATATCCTATGCGATATGAGGAGATATTAGTGTGACGAATCTCTGGCAAGAGTACATGATGTGTTTTAGGTTAATGGATTTTCCTATTAACACATGCGATGTCACTATTTGATCTCCAAGATTTAATGCATAGTTATCGAATCTCGAACGACTCTCGATATACCAATGGTTGTTGATTCGATCGGGATATATGGATGAAGGGACCGTACTGTACGCTAACCAAAATCTACTGGTTCTTGCAGGCACTATCAGTAATACCTAGGGAATCATGGAGCGATGTTGCTAGGCGCTCTTACCATGATTCGATGGGTAAGTCGGAAATTGTTGTTCCGAGTCACAAGGAGTTGTGAGCCCACGGCTAGCTGTATTCCTTAACCATTTAGGGTTACACAGGTAATGGATTACTAAAACCCCGTAGAGATAGTTAAATTTAAAGAGTTAAATTTAATGAAAGAGAAGTTGGACTTCTTAACTAAAGGGAGTGGGATTACATTAAATGACATAGGGATGGACATTTTTGGAAATCACTGAATTTGGAATCAAAAAAATTATCTTGACTCTAAAAGATGCAGAAATGGTTTCTGTGCACATTGGTGAAATCAGTTTATCAATCGGAGTCACGATGAATTTTATATTAATTTCTATAACAACAGGCTTGGCTTGTTGGGCTTAAGTTATGGATTGTGGGATTTAAGGAGTTAGAGTCCTGATACAATTATAACTAGAAATTATCTATAAATAGAGGTTTTGGGTTCGAAAATCACACACATTGTATATTGCAATTTTCGAAAATACACTCTAGAATTTTCAAGGGGATTTTCGAAATCCTCTATCCCTTTTTGGAGAAAATTCGACTTGTGATTTTTGTGAAAAATTACAAATCGAATTAACAGATCATATCTGTTTATTCTCTACGTAAAACTTCTGATTGATTTCTAGTGCAGTCAATCAGAGGGTTTCTATTTTTCGTTCGTGAACCTAATTCCGGAGATAGATCGTGACTGTCATCGGTTCCCGAGATTTACAAGAAGAGAAGATTAAATTCTGTTGGAGTCCATGATCAAGCCTTTGCTTGACGAGGTAAAAATTTAACTGTGTTTTATTTTTACTTGAACAAATTTAATCGTAAAAGTTTTGATACCCATATATGGAATCGTTTCATATAATAAAATAAAATTTTAAACTTCCGCTGCACCGGGTATCAATTCTTAATTGATCTGAACACCGTTTTCCAACAGTGGTATCAGAGCCAGGTTGCTCAGATCAAACGATTAAATTAATCGATTGTACAAATTTTTAAGCCTCGGTTTTTGAAACAAAACGAAAATTTTAAATTGAATATTAATGGGCAAATCGGGCAGCGATCGTCGCGGCCCGGGGCAGCGATTGGATCGCTGCCCATGGGCATCGAACGTCGCTGCCTAGGGCACCGCTGTGCGCTGCCCAAGGGGCAGCGACGGGCTGCCCTGCCCGGGCCCCTTTTTGGGGCGCGGGTTGCCCGGCATTGTCCCAGGCAGCCCGGAAAAATTATTTTTAATTTTTAATTAAAATTTTAATTTTTTGAAATTCTAGTTTTTGATCCGATCGAAAATTATTTTTGATTGGTTCACGAGGCATCGGATCGAATTGTTCGAGTCCGAAAATTTTAAAATTGATTTTTGGATAAATTTGAATTTTTGAAAAATTTATAAATTTTATCCGTTAAATGAAATTTTATAAAATTAACTATTTTGGTACAAATGATGATAAGATATGATCTTATGGATGGATAAGATAAAATATGATTTTATCTTTTAAATTATGATGCTTTTGCATGTTTATCCAATTATTTAATTATTGAATTAATTAATGGATAAAGGATGATCGATTGCCATGACCAATGTTTTAGGTGTATGTTAGGAGATTTACATTTTTCTTATTGTTGTTGGAGTTTATTAATGGGCTTGGTTTATAGCCCAATATGATTGTCATATGTAATAAAAGTGGGCCTGATTTATGGCCCGTTCCCACCCCTAAAAATGTATTCCATATTTGTCATCGAAATTTATTGTAAATTTATTAGACTTAGTGGGAGACAAATATTTGAAGAAATGGTGGGCCCAGCAGACAATGAAGACCGAAGAAATGTAAATTGGAAGCACAATGTAATAGGATTGCATTGCATACTTGCATATCACCTAGGATTGGACTTAGACTCGTGATTGGCAACCACGGGTCGATTAGTTAATGGGATCGATCATCCTTAAATATTATATGATATTATTGATGTATTCATGTTTAGACTAAATTGTATGAATCCCGCAAGCATACATAAATTGCATGATGAGACAAATTTTCAAAATTAAAAATCCCTCATTTTAAATATAATTTAAAATTGATATCAAGATTAATAAAAAGGAAATTTAAATATTGTTTAAATATTCCTACCTTCTATCAACGATCAATTTATGAGATGCTACCCGCGGATACGGTCCGGCTCATATTATTGGGGGGGGCCGTTCGTTGGAAAGCTGTACATTGGATCGACACATGTTGTAAGTTGGGTGGAACTCCCATGGGATTGGCTCATATTATTGGGGATCCACATGGCGACCGTCCATCACAACATAATATTGATGGGTTATCTTGACATGTCATAATAAACGACATCATATTATGTGGCCCTTATTGGACATGAGGTAAAAACATGGGGGTTACTTTGGAAGTAATTGGGCTCTACCTTTTGAAAATTATGGTTGGCTGATTTTATTCGGGATCATGATTTGTCGATTGGACTCCATGTTCTCACTAAGAAAAACAGTTTCCCGTTTTCACTAGAGGGTAGTGAAATCGTTAAAATAGTGGGAGTGTAATTCATAAAATTAAACTTTGCCATATTTTATGTCTTAGTAAATTAATTAAACAATCAGTGATTATTGTCTGTTTCCTTTTCAGTATACTATTACAATGACTTCTTGCAATCCACTGTTTTCAATTCTCGAACAAAACAAATTGACTAGCGCAAACTATACGGAATGGTTCCGTAAGTTGAAAATTATTCTTACTTCGGAAAAAGCTTTCTACGTGTTAGAGAAGCCGCCTCCGAAGGAAGCCCCGGCTAATACAAGTTCGGAAGAGTTGGCCAAACTTGATTTATGGTGGGACCATGATATCAAGGCCAAATGCTACATGCAGGCTTCGATGTCTGATGAACTTCAAAGGAGATTCGAGGATACCGTGAATGCTGCTGACATTCACAAGAACCTCAAGGAACTCTTTGTAGCTCAGTCAAGGTCGGAGAGGTATGCCACCGTCAGAGAGCTCATGACGAGCCGCATGCGAGATGGGACTTCGGTCCGTGAGCATGGGGTACGCATGATTGGACTCATTGAAAAGTTGGTAACACTCGACTTGACTTTGGAGCATGAACTTAGCGCGGACTTGTTGCTTCTATCACTTCCTTCATCGTTTGACGGTTTTGTGATGAACTTCAATATGAACAAGATAGAGGCCACTCTTGAAGATATGGTCAATTTGCTTGTCACATATGAAGCCACACTAAAGAAGGATAAACCGGTACTCTTGGTTGGCTCCTCTTCTAACTCTAAGAAAGGACCAAGTGGAAAGGGTAAGAAACTTTCTGCCCCGCCCAAGAAGATTGTACCAAATAAGAAGGGAAAGGCCAAGGCTTCAGTTGGGATAAAAGATGAAAACATTTGCCATTACTGCAAGAAACCCGGTCATTGGAAACTTAACTGCAAGGAATACCTTGAACAGTTGCGAACTGCAAAGGGTATGTTTTACATTGAAATAAATGTTTCTCTTAATACTTCTTCTTAGGTATTGGATACCGGATGTGGATCTCACATTTGCAATGATTTGCAGATGATGACAAGAAGTCGTAAGCTAAGGATGGGTGTGACCCAGCTAAGGCTCGAGAATGGTTCTAGAATCGAAGCCAAAGCTATAGGAGACATTTATTTAGTTTTGCAAAACAATTTTAAGTTATTTTTGAGAGATGTTTTATATGTTCCAGATTTTGTCAAAAACATTATATCTATTTCTATGCTTGATAGAGATGGTTTTTCTTGTAATTTTGTGAATGGGATTTGCAATATTTACAAGAATGAATGTTTGATTGGAAATGGACAACTTGAAAACGATCTATATAACTTAAAATTAAAAGACGTTCCAATGAATTATGTTGATAAACCGGTAACAACAATTAAAAGGAAAAACGATAGTCAAAACCCGGCAAACCTTTGGCATGCTAGGCTAGGTCATATTTCCTCAAGGAGGATGAACAAGCTAGTGGGAGAGGGCATGTATGATATGTCTGATATTAAATATCTACCTACTTGTGAGTCCTGCCTAAAGGGAAAAATGACTAAATCTTCTTTCAAAGAGAAACCTGAGCGTAGTCAAAATCTGTTGGATTTGATCCATATAGATGTTTGCGGTCCATTTAGGATTGGTACTAAATGTGACAACACCTACTTCATTACCTTTACTGATGATCATTCTAGGTATGGGTATTTATATTTAATGAAATATAAGTCTGAAGAATTTGAAAGGTTCAAAGAATTCAAGGCTGAAGTAGAAAACAAACTAGGTAAAAGTATTAAGGCACTTCGATCGGATCGAGGTGGAGAATACTTAAGTACCGAGTTTTTGGACTATCTAAAAGAGAATGGGATTCTCTCTCAGTGGACTCCTCCTATGACACCTCAGCTTAATGGTGTTTTGGAGCATCGCAATCGAACTTTGTTGGACATGGTTCGATCCATGATGAGCTTCACTGAGCTCCCACCTTCATTTTGGGGCTACGCGTTTGAAACGGCGGTATTGTTGTTAAACAACGTCCACACTAAAGCAGTAAATAAAACACCATACGAGTTATGGAATGGCAAAGCTCCTAAGTATTCGTACTTGAGGATTTGGGGATGTCCTGCTTACGTGAAGCAGACAGTGGGAGATAAGTTGGATAGTCGATCCACTTTATGTTATTTTTTAGGGTATCCAAAGAATTCAATCAGATATTATTTCTATCATCCTGCTGAAACAAAAGTGTTTGTTTCAAGGAATGCCACCTTCTTGGAGAAGGAGTTCTTATTGGATAAGAAAGGCAAGATGATGGAACTCGAAGAAATTCGAGAAGAACCCGAGATACAAAATAGCGATCCTACACCTCAAGAATCATCACAATACACGCCTATTACTAGGAGATTCGAGAGGACTTCTAGGCCTTATATTAGATATGGTTTTCTTCTTGAAGGGGATCAAAGTGAACCCGACATTGGATTCGAATTTAAGGCTTGAAGCTATGCAATGGGAAATAGACTCGATGCATTCTAACCAAGTTTGGTCTTTAGTAGATCCTCCCGATCGAATTGTTCCAATTGGGTGCAAATGGATCTACAAGAGAAAGCTTGGGCCTGATGGAAAGGTATTGACCTACAAGGCACGATTGGTGGCAAAAGGTTATACTCAAAGACAAGGAGTTGACTATGATGAAACCTTTTCACCAGTCGCAATGTTCAAGTCCATAAGAATCCTTATTGCCATAGCAGCATGGTATGACTATGAGATATGACAAATGGATGTAAAAACTGCATTTTTTAATGGAAACATTAAGGAAGAGATCTATATGATGCAGCCTGAGGGATACACATCAATGGGAAGCGAGCATAAGGTATGCAAGCTTCAGAGATCAATCTATGGTCTCAAACAAGCATCAAGAAGTTGGAACCAGAAATTTGATGAAACGATAAAGGATTTTGGTTTTATCAAGAACTCGGAGGAACCATGCGTGTACAAGAAAGTAGTTAAGAATGCGGTAACATTCTTAGTACTTTATGTTGATGACATCCTACTCATGGGGAATCATGTAGGGATGTTGAAGTCAACAAAGATATGGTTATTAGGTAGATTCTCGATGAAGGATTTATGTGAGGCATCCTATATTCTAGGAATCAGATCTATAGAGATAGATCTAAAAGAATGATAGGACTCACTCAATCAACCTACATCGACACCATATTGAAAAGGTTTTCTATGGATGAGTTCAAGAGAGGACATCTACCTATGTGTCATGGAGTTTCTCTATCCAAGTCTATGTGTCCCAAGACTGACGAAGAGATAGAGAAGATGACACACGTGCCATATGCGTCAGCCATAGGTAGTATCATGTATGGGATGATATCTACCAGACCGGATATGGCCTATGCTCTAAGCGTCATGAGCAGATACCAAGCCAATCCCGGTCAAATGCATTGGAAAGTCGTGAAGGATATTCTTAAGTACTTGCGAAGGACTAAGAATTTATTCATGGTTTATGGAGGGAGAGAATTGAAGTTGGAAGGCTATACCGACTCTAGCTTCCAATGTGACGTGGATTACTCGAAATCAACCTCTAGATTTGTATTCGTGCTCAATGGCGGTGCTGTCTCTTGGAAGAGTTCCAAGCAGGACACCACAGCTGATTCCACCACTGAGGCAGAATACATTGCAGCATCAGCTGCTGCTAAAGAGGTGATTTGGATAAGGAAATTCATCCAGTCCCGGTGTTCTGTGACAACACGGGTGCCATTGCTTAGGCAAAGGAACCAAGGTCTCATTAGAAGTCCAAACACGTACTGAGGAAATACCACATCATCCGGGAGATCGTGGAAAGAGGAGACATCAGTGTCGAGAGAGTGACCTCTACAAACAATATCGCTGATCCGCTTACTAAGCCCTTGCCAGGACCATTGTTTGACAAACATCGCGAAGCAATGAGATTACGTAGTATGACTAGTTGGCTTTAGGGCAAGTGGGATATTGAAAGAGTGGGTGCCCGGTTAGCCAACTTGTGGCTAAGGGCTTTTATGACTCTATGTAAAACAATCTTTTGTTTAATATAATTTACACTTTTATAATGGCATTGACTTTATCTTTATTCATATTGTTATATTATGATATACTATTGTTGTTTTGATAAAGACCTTGAATATACTATAGTGTATGTAAGATGTGGTAGCACATGAGGATGGCTATCATGAAACACATCTTATAGTCACTGTATATTCTAAACTGTTCCTAGTCAATTGAGCCGTCCGCAAATAAGGATAAGGATCGCTCGAGATTGAGACTAGCATTTGCGATGCCGAGTACCACGTTTCATTGGTATGGAACATAGAGATGTTCAAAGCATGCAAATGGATATTCATATGATGAATGATCGAACTACCCTATTCGGACTTTCCAAGTGGTTATCACTTATCGAGTGGATAAAGTCCGTGGTTTTGGTTGTACACCATTAGTCCTTATTACTTGAAACATCATTGAGACTCTATATGCTAGTACTGTACTTTGACTCGTTTACCGACTCTATTGGGGTCATCAGGTGTCGGGATTGGGTACAGTTACGACACATATAGGAGTCGATGCTTTGTTGTCAAGGATTCACCACATACTTGCGAGTGTGGATATCCTATGCGATATGAGGAGATATTAGTGTGACGAATCTCTGGCCAGAGTACATGATGTGTTTTAGGTTAATGGATTTTCCTAGTAACACATGCGATGTCACTATTTGATCTCCAAGATGTAATGCATAGTTATTGAATCTCGAACGACTCTCGATATACCAATGGTTGTTGATTCGATCGGGATATATGGATGAATGGACCGTACTGTACGCTAACCAAAATCTACTGGTTCTTGCAGGCACTATCAGTAATACCTAGGGAATCATGGGGCGATGTTGCTAGGCGCTCTTACCATGATTCGATGGGTAAGTCGGAAATTGTTGTTCCGATTCACAAGGAGTTGTGAGCCCACGGCTAGCTGTATTCCTGAACATTAAGGGTTACACAAGTAATGGATTACTAAAACCCCGTAGAGATAGTTAAATTTAAAGAGTTAAATTTAATGAAAGAGAAGTTGGACTTCTTAACTAAAGGGAGTGGGATTTTCTAAAATGACATAGGGATGGGCATTTTTGGAAATAACTGAATTCGGATTCAGAAAAATTATCTTGACTCTAAAAGATGCAGAAATGGTTTCTGTGCACATTGGTGAAATCAGTTTATCAATCGGAGTCACGATGAATTTTATATTAATTTCTATAACAACAGGCTTGGCTTGTTGGGCTTAAGTTATGGATTGTGGGCTTTAAGGAGTTAGAGTCCTGATACAATTATAACTAGAAATTATCTATAAATAGAGGTGTTGGGTTCGAAAATCACACACATTGTATATTGCAATTTTCGAAAATACACTCTAGAATTTTCAAGGGGATTTTCGAAATCCTCTATCCCTTTTTGGAGAAAATTCGACTTGTGATTTTTGTGAAAAATTACAAATCGAATTAACAGATCATATCTGTTTATTCTCTACGTAAAACTTCTGATTGATTTCTAGTGCAGTCAATCAGAGGGTTTCTATTTTTCGTTTGTGGACCTAATTCTGGAGATAGATCGTGACTGTCATCGGTTCCCGAGATTTACAAGAAGAGCAGATTAAATTCTGTTAAAGTCCACGATCAAGCCTTTGCTTGACGAGGTAAAAATTTAACTGTGTTTTATTTTTACTTGAACAAATTTAATCGTAAAAGTTTTGATACCCATATATGAAATCGTTCCATATAATAAAATAAAATTTTAAACTTTCGCTGCACCGGGTATCATTTCTTAATTGATCTGAACACCGTTTTCCAACAGTGGTATCAGAGCCAGGTTGCTCAGATCAAACGATTAAATTAATCGATTGTACAAAATTTTTAAGCATCGGTTTTTGAAACAAAACGAAAAATTTAAATTGAATATTAATGGGCAAATCGGGCAGCGATCGTCGCGGCCCGGGGCAGCGATGGCACCGATTGGATCGCTGCCCAGGGCAGCGATGGGCTGCCCTGCCCGGGCCCCTTTTTGGGGCGCGGGCTGCCCAGGATTGTCCCGGGCAGCCCGGAAAAATTATTTTTAATTTTTAATTAAAATTTTAATTTTTTGAAATTCTAGTTTTTGATCCGATCGAAAATTGTTTTTGATTGGTTCACGAGGCATCGGATCGAATTGTTCGAGTACAAAAATTTTAAAATTGATTTTTGGATAAATTTGAATTTTTGGAAAATTTATAAATTTTATCCGTTAAATTAAAATTTATAAAATTAACTATTTTGGTACAATTGATGATAAGATATGATCTTATGGATGGATAAGATAAAATATGATTTTATCTTTTAAATTATGATGCTTTTGCATGTTTATCCAATTATTTAATTATTGAATTAATTATTGGATAAATGATGATCGATTGCCATGACCAATGTTTTAGGTGTATGTTAGGTGATTTACATTTGTCTTATTGTTGTTGGTGTTTATTAATGGGCTTGGTTTATAACCCAATATGATTGTCATATGTAATAAAAGTGTGCCTGGTTTATGGCCCGTTTCCACCCCTAAAAATGTATCCCATATTTGTCATCGAAATTTATTGTAAATTTATTAGACTTATTGGGAGACAAAGATTTGAAGAAATGGTGGGCCCAGCAGACAATGAAGACCGAAGAAATGTAAATTGGAAGCACAATGTAATAGGATTGCATTGCATACTTGCATATCACCTAGGATTGGACATAGACTCATGATTGTCAACCACGGGTCGATTAGTTAATGGGATCGATCATTCTTAAATAATATATGATATTATTGATTTATGCATGTTTAGACTAAATTGTATTAATCACGCAAGCATTCATAAATTGCATGATGAGACAAATTTTCAAAATTAAAAATCCCTCATTTTAAATATGATATAAAATTGATATCAAGATTAATAAAAAAGGAATTTAAATATTGTTTAAATATTCCTACCTTCCATCAACGATCAATGTATGAGATGCTACCCGCAGATACGGTCCGGCTCATATTATTGGGGGGTCCCGTTCGTCGGAAAGCTGTACATTGGATCGACACATGTTGTAAGTTGGGTGGAACTCCCATGGGATTGGCTCATATTATTGGGGATCCACATGGCGACCGTCCATCACAACTTAATATTGATGGGTTATCTTGACATGTCACAATAAACGGCGTCATATTATTGGGCCCTTATTGGACATGAGTTAAAAACATGGGGTTTACTTTGAAAGTAATTGGGCTCTACCTTTTGAAAATTATGGTTGGCTGATATTATTCGGGATCATGATTTGTCAATTGGACTCCATGTTCTCACTAAGGAAAACAGTTTCCCGTTTTCACTAGAGGGTAGTGAAATCGTTAAAATAGTGGGAGTGTAATTCATAAAATTAAACTTCGCCATATTTTATGTCTTAGTAAATTAATTAAACAATCAGTGATTATTGTCTGTTTCCTTTTCAGTATACTATTACAATGACTTCTCGCAATCCACTGTTTTCAATTCTCGAACAAAACAAATTGACTGGCGCAAACTATACGGAATGGTTCCGTAAGTTGAAAATTATTCTTACTTCGAAAAAAGCTTTCTACGTGTTAGAGAAGCCGCCTCCGAAGGAAGCCCCGGCTAATACAAGTCCGGAAGAGTTGGCCAAACTTGATTTATGGTGGGACCATGATATCAAGGCCAAATGCTACATGCAGGCTTCGATGTCTGATGAACTTAAAAGGAGATTCGAGGATACCGTGAATGCTGCTGACATTCACAAGAACCTCAAGGAACTCTTTGGAGCTCAGTCAAGGTCGGAGAGGTATGCCACCGTCAGAGAGCTCATGACGAGCCGCATGCGAGATGGGACTTCGGTCCGTGAGCATGGGGTGCGCATGATTGGACTCATTGAAAAGTTGGTAACACTCGACTTGACTTTGGAGAATGAACTTAGCGCGGACTTGTTGCTTCTATCACTTTCTTCATCGTTTGACGGTTTTGTGATGAACTTCAATATGAACAAGATAGAGGCCACCCTTGAAGAGATGGTCAATATGCTTGTCACATATGAAGCCACACTAAAGAAGGATAAACCGGTATTCTTGGTTGGCTCCTCTTCTAACTCTAAGAAAGGACCAAGTGGAAAGGGTAAGAAATGTTCTGCCCCGCCCAAGAAGATTATACCAAATAAGAAGGGTAAGGCCAAGGCTTCAATTGAGATAAAAGATGAAAACATTTGCCATTACTGCAAGAAACCCGGTCATTGGAAACGTAACTGCAAGGAATACCTCGAACAGTTGCGAACTGCAAAGGGTATGTTTTACATTGAAATAAATGTTTCGCTTAATACTTCTTCTTGGGTATTGGATACCAGATGTGGATCTCACATTTGCAATGATTTGCAGATGATGACAAGAAGTCGTAAGCTAAGGATGGGTGAGTAAGACTCGGGAATGGTTCTAGAGTCGAAGCCAAAGCTATAGGAGACATTTATTTAGTTTTGCAAAACAATTTTAAGTTATTTTTTAGAGATGTTTTATATGTTCCAGATTTGGTCAAAAATATTATATCTATTTCTATGCTTGATAGAGATGGTTTTTCTTGTAATTTTGTAAATGGGATTTGCAATATTTACAAGAATGAATGTTTGATTGGAAATGGACAACTTGAAAACGATCTATATAACTTAAAATTAAAAGACGTTCCAATGAATTATGTTGATAAACCGGTAACAACAATTAAAAGGAAAAATGATAGTCAAAACCCGGCAAACCTTTGGCATGCTAGGCTAGGTCATATTTTCTCTAGGAGGATGAACAAGCTAGTGGGAGAGGGCATGTATGATATGTCTGATATTAACTCTCTACCTACTTGTGAGTTCTGCCTAAAGGAAAAAATGACTAAATCTTCTTTCAAAGGGAAACCTGAGCGTAGTCAAAATCTGTTGGATTTGATCCATACAGATGTTTGCGGTCCATTTAGGATTGGTACTAAATATGGCAACACCTACTTCATTACCTTTACTGATGATAATTCTAGGTATGGGTATTTATATTTAATGAAATATAAGTCTTAAGCATTTGAAAGGTTCAAAGAATTCAAGGCTGAAGTAGAAAACAAACTAGGTAAAAGTATTAAGGCACTTCGATCGGATCGAGGTGGAGAATACTTAAGTACCGAGTTTTTGGACTATCTAAAAGAGAATGAGATTCTCTCTCAGTGGACTCCTCCTATAACACCTCATCTTAATGGTGTTTTGGAGCGTCGCAATCGAACTTTGTTGGACATGGTTCGATCCATGTTGAGCTTCACTGAGCTCCCACCTTCGCTTTGGGGCTACGCGCTTGAAACGGCGGTATTGTTGTTAAAAAACGTCCACACTAAAGCAGTAAATAAAACATCATACGAGTTATGGAATGTCAAAGCTCCTAAGTATTCGTACTTGAGGATTTGGGGATGTCCTGCTTACGTGAAGCAGACAGTGGGAGATAAGTTGGATAGTCGATCCACCTTATGTTATTTTGTAGGGTATCCAAAGAATTCAATCGGATATTATTTCTATCATCCTGCTTAAACAAAAGTGTTTGTTTCAAGGAATGCTACCTTCTTGGAGAAGGAGTTCTTATTGGATAAGAAAAGCAAGATGATGGAACTCGAAGAAATTCGAGAAGAACCCGAGATACAAAATAGCTATCCTACACCTCAAGAATCATCACAATACACGCCTATTACTAGGAGATCCGAGAGGACTTCTAGGCCTCCTATTAGATATGGTCTTCTTCTTGAAGGGGATCAAAGTGAACCCGACATTGGATGTGATCCAAGAAACTTCAAGGAAGCAATTTCTGATGCGGATTCGAATTTATGGCTTGAAGCTATGCAATCGGAAATAGACTCGATGCATTCTAACCAAGTTTGGTCTTTAGTAGATCCTCCCGATGGAATTGTTCCAATTGGGTGCAAATGGATCTACAAGAGAAAGCTTGGGCCTGATGGAAAGGTATTGACCTACAAGGCATGATTGGTGGCAAAAGGTTATACTCAAAGACAAGGAGTTGACTATGATGAAACCTTTTCACCAGTTTCAATGTTCAGGTCCATAAGAATCATTATTGCCATAGCAGCATGGTATGACTATGAGATATGACAAATGGATGTAAAAACTGCATTTCTTAATGGAAACATTAAGGAAGAGATCTATGTGATGCAGCCTGAGGGATACACATCAATGGGAAGCGAGCATAATGTATGCAAGCTTCAGAGATCAATCTATGTTCTCAAACAAGCATCAAGAAGTTGGAATCAGAAATTTGATGAAACGATAAAGGATTTTGGTTTTATCAAGAACTCGGAGGAACCATGCGTGTACAAGAAAGTAGTTAAGAATGCGGTAACATTCTTAGTACTTTATGTTGATGACATCCTACTCATGGGGAATCATGTAGGGATGTTGCAGTCAACAAAGATATGATTATCAGGTAGATTCTCGATGAAGGATTTATGTGAGGCATCCTATATTCTAGGAATTCAGATCTATAGAGATAGATCTAAAAGAATGATAGGACTCACTCAATCAACCTACATCGACACCATATTGAAAAGGTTTTCTATGGATGAGTCCAAGAGAGGACATCTACCTATGTGTCATGGAGTTTCTCTATCCAAGTCTATGTGTCCCAAGACTGACGAAGAGATAGAGAAGATGACACACGTGCCATATGCGTCAACCATAGGTAGTATCATGTATGGGATGATATCTACCAGACCGGATATGGCCTATGCTCTGAGCGTCACGAGCAGATACCAAGCCAATCCCGGTCAAATGCATTGGAAAGCCGTGAAGGATATTCTTAAGTACTTGCGAAGGACTAAGAATTTATTCATGGTTTATGGAGGGAGAGAATTGAAGTTGGAAGGCTATACCGACTCTAGCTTCCAATGTGACGTGGATGACTCGAAATCAACCTCTGGATTTGTATTCGTGCTCAATGGCGGTGCTGTCTCTTGGAAGAGTTCCAAGCAGGACACCACAGCGGATTCCACCACCGAGGCAGAATACATTGCCGCATCAGCTGCTGCTAAAGAGGCGGTTTGGATAAGGAAATTCATCCAAGAGTTGGGTGTAATTCCTGAAGCTGTTGGTCCAGTCCCGGTGTACTGTGACAACATGGGTGCCGTTGCTCAGGCAAAGGAACCAAGGTCTCATCAGAAGTACAA
This sequence comes from Henckelia pumila, assembly GCF_033568475.1. Lineage (NCBI taxonomy): Eukaryota > Viridiplantae > Streptophyta > Magnoliopsida > Lamiales > Gesneriaceae > Henckelia > Henckelia pumila. The sequence goes on along the minus strand of NC_133123.1, from coordinate 98,969,407 downwards.
ACATGTACTGAGGAAATACCACATCATCCGGGAGATCGTGGAAAGAGGAGACATCAGTGTCGAGAGAGTGGCCTCTACAAACAATATCGCTGATCCGCTTACTAAGCCCTTGCCTGGACCATTGTTTGACAAACATCGCGAAGCAATGGGATTACGTAGTATGACTAGTTGGCTTTAGGGCAAGTGGGAGATTGAAAGAGTGGGTGCCCGATTAGCCAACTTGTGGCTAAGGGCTTTTATGACTCTATGTAAAACAATCTTTTGTTTAATATAATTTACACTTTTATAATGACATTGACTTTATCTTTCTTCATATTGTTATATTATGATATACTATTGTTGTTTTGATAAAGACCTTGAATATACTATAGTGTATGTAAGATGTGGTAGCACATGGGGATGACTATCATGAAACACATCTTATAGTCACTGTATATTCTAAACTGTTCCTAGTCAATTGAGCCGTCCGCAAATAAGGATAAGGATCGCTCGAGATTGAGACTAGCATTTGCGATGCCGAGTACCACGTTTCATTGGTATGGAACATGGAGATGTTCAAAGCATGCAAATGGATATTCATATGATGAATGATCGAACTACCCTATTCGGACTTTCCAAGTGGTTATCACTTATCGAGTGGATAAAGTCCGCGGTTTTGGTTGTACACCATTAGTCCTTATTACTTAAAACATCATTGAGACTCTATATGCTAGTACTGTACTTTGACTCATTTACCGACTCTATTGGGGTCATCAGATGTCGGGATTGGGTACAGTTACGACACATATAGGAGTCGATGCTTTGTTGTCAAGGATTCACCACATACTTGCGAGTGTGGATATCCTATGCGATCTGAGGAGATATTAGTGTGACGAATCTCTGGCCAGAGTACATGATGTGTTTTAGGTTAATGGATTTTCCTAGTAACACATGCGATGTCACTATTTGATCTCCAAGATGTAATGCATAGTTATCGAATCTCGAACGACTCTCGATATAAAAATGGTTGTTGATTCGATCGGGATATATGGATGAAGGGACCGTACTGTACGCTAACCAAAATCTAATGGTTCTTGCAGGCACTATCAGTAATACCTAGGGAATCATGGGGCGATGTTGCTAGGCGCTCTTACCATGATTCGATGGGTAAGTCGGAAATTGTTGTTCCGAGTCACAAGGAGTTGTGAGCCCACAGCTAGCTGTATTCCTGAACCATTGAGGGTTACACAAGTAATGGATTACTAAAACCCCGTATAGATAGTTAAATTTAAAGAGTTAAATTTAATGAAAGAGAAGTTGGACTTCTTAACTAAAGGAAGTGGGATTTCCTAAAATGACATAGGGATGGGCATTTTTGGAAATCACTGAATTCGGATTCAAAGAAATTATCAGGACTCTAAAAGATGCAGAAATGGTTTCTGTGCACATTGGTGAAATCAGTTTATCAATCGGAGTCACGATGAATTTTATATTAATTTCTATAACAACAGGATTGGCTTGTTGGGCTTAAGTTATGGATTTTGGGCTTTAAGGATTTAGAGTCCTGATACAATTATAACTAGAAATTATCTATAAATAGAAGTGTTGGGTTCGAAAATCACACACATTGTATATTGCAATTTTTGAAAATACACTCTAGAATTTTCAAGGGGATTTTCGAAATCCTCTATCCCTTTTTGGAGAAAATTCGACTTGTGATTTTTGTGAAAAATTACAAATCGAATTAACAGATCATATCTGTTTATTCTCTACGTAAAACTTATGATTGATTTCTAGTGCAGTCAATCAGAGGGTTTTTGTTTTTCGTTCGTGGACCTAATTCCGGAGATAGATCGTGACTGTCATCGGTTCCCGGGATTTACAAGAAGAGCAGATTAAATTCTGTTGGAGTCCACGATCAAGCCTTTGCTTGACGAGGTAAAAATTTAACTGTGTTTTATTTTTACTTGAACAAATTTAATCGTAAAAGTTTTGATACCCATATATGGAATCGTTCCATATAATAAAATAAAATTTTAAACTTCCGCTGCACCGGGTATCAATTCTTAATTGATCTGAACACCGTTTTCCAACATCCTCAACATAAACACATGGAATACATTGTGAATACTTTAGATAGCTGGAGAGAGAGCTTATCTGTAATGAACTGGGTGCGTTCCGCGACTTGCTCTCATCCGGAGGCCCATACTTATACTCCTAATCCGTATGCTAGATGTAAGGCCCGGGATTAATTAGAAATTAATCCGAATTTAATTTGATTTTAATCCGCGTATATTTAATTTTGGAATATTTAGAGTTTTGATTTAAATTCTAATATTCTTAAATTATTTAGGATTGAAATTGAATTAAAAATAAGGCCGAGGACTGAATTGCAATTTACGAAGTTTCAGGGGCCAAATTGCAATTAGTTGAATACATATCCGATTATTTTTGGATTTTTCCACATGATTACGTGTTATATGATAGTTCATTCAGACTATTAGAACAAAGCAAGCTGACCTTCATCGTTTCTTTTGAATTTTTGGATTTTCGATTTGCCGTAACTTTTGAACCGGTTATCCGATTTCGATTCCGTAAATTGTTCTGGAATCCTTAAGACAAGGGCTTCGATCTCGTGTAAGTTTTATGTTGTGTTATATGGATTTCGAAATCAATAAAGGGCAGATATCAGATGTTGAGTTTTCGATTATGTTTATCGACGTTTATGCGATTCTATATCGAAACCGGATTGATGAGTTTGTGTTATTTGTATCCAATCTTGATTCCAGCATGTTAATCGATTTTTATAGCTATTGAGATGAGGATTTGAATGATTTATCAGCTGGTTGTTGACTTAAATATATGTATGATTGGGTTTTGAAGTTAGAAATGGTTTCGAGATTACGTCGGTTACCGATTTTCAATCGCTACGCGGTTTAATCGAGTTTTTGGACTGTGTTGTTATTCAATAGCTAAGCTGAAACACTTATCTTGATGATGTGAATGTTATGGAATTTTATTCTTCCGTTTCAGTCGAGTTTGGAAGGCCAACGACTCGAGACAACGACTTTGAACCGAAGAAGTTGGAGTGAGGTTTGAAATGAGTTTGATCGATGATCTTATGTTGTTTTCGACTCGATTTTGATATGATAAATTGAAATGAAGTTGATATATGTATTTTGGTTGTATCTTTCAGATTTGAAGAGTTCAGAATCAAAATAAACGAAGGTATAATGACGACATCGCGAAGTAGGGACTTTGAAGCTCAAAAACGACTATTTTGAGTTGGCCCGCAAAAACCACATACTTGTTTATTTTTTTGATTTGATTGTGATGTTTTCGATCCATCTCAAGTAGTGGATTTTTATATTCGAGTTGATATGATGCTATATTGAATTGATTCTATGTCAAGGTTGCTTTTAACCTGATTTGCGAGTCGGTTACGAACTCGTTAGATGGATATCCATGTCAAGATAAGTTATGAATCTTGATGGCTCTGAAGTTATGTGAATCAATTCTTATGTAAAGCGTTTACGTACTCTATTTGTTGAGTCGAGTTTAAATAGAGTCAAGATGATTTATTTAACGCTTTCTATATGTTGGTTATACTGAGAATTGTTTCTCACCGGAGTTTATCAGGATGTTGTCTTGTTTTGTATGTTTGCATGACAACAGAAGAGGCAGGAGCTAGTCATCGACATCATTGACAGCTGGGAGAGAGTCTAGCACGTGAGGACTCGGGTTGTAGATGATGTCTTGAACTTTAGAAGAACGAAACCTTAGTTATGTTGGTTTTGGATTACATGTATAAAGTTTGAGATAATTGATGTCGTTTACGATCTTTAGCGACTTGTTTGATGTAAATAAATACATGTATAAATGCTTATGAACTTGTTTATGAGTATATGCATGTTTTGGACTTGATATATCATGATTTGGATCGAATTTGGTGATTGGTATTGATGGTGCACGGTTTTGACAGCACAAGAACTTCTCTGCAGGTTTCTGGAATTTGAAGCCCGCTCGATCCGCAGAAGTTGACGGATCGAGCGAGCCCTGTATTTTGCAAACAGAAGATTTTAGTTTTTGGCTCGCTCGATCCACAAAAGTTGACTGATCGAGCGAGGCCAAATTGTGTTTCATCCGAGAGTTGAGCAATTGTGCTCGCTCGATCGGGTGTTTTTCACCAATCGAGCGAGACACTGGATTTTAAAAAAAAAAAAATTTTTTTACTTGGCTCTTTGTTTCTTAATTGATGCTTAATGAATTTTAATAGTTCATTAATTGCCCTAACATGAGATTAGCAACCCGAGGTCCCCACAATAGGTGGTATCAGAGAATAAGTTTCTTGGACTGAGATTAGATGAGCGGGGTAGATCGAGTCTTCTATTTTGATTTATTTATTGCTTTCATACTTGTATGGTATATGATTGATTGATTACAGATATTAAATTGTCACATGATGCTGTGATAATTTGCAAAGAATATGTTATACAATGGGTTGAATTACATGCTATCTGGTTATTTGATTGAAGTACTAGCACATATTATGAGGATGAATCGAAACTCAATCTTTTATGAAGGCAATGTGGATTGTAACAGATTTGTTGTAATTGAGATTGAACTGTACACTAATCTGTTTGATTATCAGATATGCTTTCCCGACCAGCACCGAGGGTTAGACAGATGTTGGCTACGAATCAGCCTGAACAGACGAATGCTGCACAGGTCCCAGTGACAGTGTCTGAACATGGACAGGGTAGTACTTCTACTGATGAGTTTAGTGATGCTAATCCGATGGAGAAACTTTTGAAACGATTCCAGTCATTCCAACCACCGAAGTTGTAAGGAACTGAGAATGCTGTGGAGTGTGAGAACTGGCTGGAAGATATTGAGCAGTTATTTGAGTCCATTGACTATTCAGATGATCGTCGTGTGAGACTGATTATTCATCAACTACATGGCCTTGCCAAGAGTTGGTGGATAGCGACGAAGAAAGCATTGGAAAACCAAGGTATTGTTATTACCTGGTCTGTATTTCAAACTGCTTTCTATCAGCGTTTCTTTCCTGTGTCTTATCATAAGGACAAAGGAGCGGAGTTTGCATGTCTGCAACAGGGGCAGTTAAATATCGAAGAATATGTTGCCAAATTCACCAGTTTGTTGAAGTTTGCTCCACATATTGCTGTTAGTGATGAAGCTCAAGCCGATCAATTTATCAATGGCTTGAATCCTGATGTGTTTACACTTGTGAATTCGGGAAGACCGAATACCTTTGCTGATGCTCTGAATCGAGCAAAGGGTGCAGAAGCAGGGATACTGAAACAACGAGGAGCACAGTTTGTGCCACATCCAGTGAGACAGTCCCAAGAACAGTCACAAATTCCACCGCCACCTCGATTTGAAGCTGGAGGTAGCAGTAGTGGAAAGAAGAATTTCTTCAAGGGCAAGAGTAAACAGTTCAAGAGATCTGGTGGTAGTAGCTCTTTGAGTTCAGGTAGTTCCCGAAAATATAGGGCTGGACAAAAGTCTGATGTGTATTGCACCAAGTGTGGTGGACACCATACCAATGAACAATGCCGAGGTGTATTTGGAAGCTGCCACATTTGCAACAAGATGGGACATTTGGCACGAGTTTGTCCACAACGAGGTTCTGAAGGTGCACAGGGTGCGGGATCATCGAGACCGGTAGGTCAATCTACATCTTCTGTTTACTCTTTTCAACCACAGCCTGCAGCACCGAGTAGAGGAGGAGGTCAGACGGTGAATCAACCTCCGAGGCAACAAGCACGAGTGTTTGCATTGACAGAAGAGCAAGCACAAGCAGCATCGGACGATGTGATTGCAGGTAACTTTTTTATTTCTGGTTATCCTGCCTATGTCTTATTTGATATGGGTGCGTCGCATACCTTCATCTCTGAGAAATTTGTTACATTGTATTCATTGCCTATTGAGTCATTAGATACTGTAGTGTCTATATCTTCACCATTGGGAAAAGGTATAGTATCAGTGAAGTCTGTAAGAAATTGTGTACTACAGTATGAAGGTAATGAAGTTGAGCTTGACTGTATCGTTCTTGGTTTATCTGATTTTGATTGCATAATCGGTATCGATATGCTAACCAAGTACAGAGCTACAGTGGATTGTTTTCAGAAGATTGTAAGATTCAGACCTGATATGACTGATGAATGGAAATTTTATGGTAAGGGATCACGAGCTAGAATACCTTTGATATCTGTTCTTTCTATGACTGACTTGTTACAGAAAGGGGCAGAAGAATTTCTTATTTATGCAGTCAATATACTGAAGACTAGTCCGACATTGACTGATATACCGGTTGTGAGCGAGTTTGTAGATGTATTTCCTGACGAGATTCCAGGATTGCCACCATACAGAGAGGTAGATTTTGGTATTGAATTGATGCCAGGTACACAACCGATATCGAAAGCACCTTACCGAATGGCACCGATTGAATTGAAAGAACTGAAAGACCAACTTGAAGATTTGTTGGCCAAAGGATATATCAGATCGAGTGTATCCTCATGGGGTGCTCCGGTATTATTTGTTAGAAAGAAGGATGGATCGATGAGATTGTGTATTGACTACCGGCAATTGAACAAAGTAACGGTAAAGAATCGCTATCCTTTACCTCGTATCGATGATTTATTTGATCAATTGCAGGGATCGTCAGTATATTCGAAGATTGATCTCCGATCCGGATATCATCAGTTGAGAGTTAGAGACGAGGATATTCCTAAGACTGCATTTAGAACCAGGTATGGCCATTATGAATTCATAGTCATGCCTTTTGGTCTAACGAATGCACCGGCAGTTTTTATGGGATTGATGAATAGAGTATTTCAAAGATATTTAGATGACTTTGTGATTATCTTTATCGATGATATTTTGATATACTCTAAGAATCTGTGTGAACATGCTGATCATCTCCGAACTGTATTGAGAATATTAAGAGAAGAGAAATTGTATGCCAAGTTATCCAAATGTGAGTTTTGGTTGCAGCGAGTTGTTTTTCTTGGTCATGTAATTTCAGAAGATGGCATTTCAGTGGATCCGAGTAAGGTTGAAGCTGTGATCAGTTGGCAGAGACCGACATCTATGCCAGAAATTCGAAGTTATATGGGCTTGGCAGGTTATTACCGTCGATTCATTCGAGATTTTTCATCGATAGCGAAGCCTATTACACAGCTTACACAGAAGAATGCACCATTTATATGGTCTGAGGCGTGTGAAAGAAGTTTTATCGAACTTAAGAAGAGATTGGCGACAGCGCCGATTTTAATAATCCCTACAGGTACTGGTGTAACACCCTCAACCGATGAAGATGTTACAAAACTAACATAACCTTAAAATAACGCGGAAAAGAAATTTTTTTTTTGAAAGATGTATGCATACATCAAACCTTACTTAAAACATTTCAGAATAGTTTACAAACCAAATCCAAACCTTAAAATTTATAAAACTTTTTTACAACCTTAAATACATCATAAAGTTGCAAATAACTCAAGACATAGCATATCACACTCAACACATAACACACTCATGCATCGCCCGCCGGTCCGACTCCTTGCTCTTCTTCATGTCTGACATTAAACTCGTCGACATATGCATAAATGTCATCCTCATTACCTGCACCATTCAAGTATAGTGAGTCTAAAGACTCAGCAAGTATATGCAGTAAAAATTGTGAGAGTTCAAATATCATTTAAACGTAACATAACATAACATAAACTCATCATTTGGTGACGAATTATGCGAAATTGTGGCAACCATCATAATGGGCACATTCATCCTTTTCTTGTTGATCAAAAAGCATATGACACTAAGCCCCATAACATTCGTTCTTTGGAAAGGCCCTCTCCGGAGCTCATCCCGGAGCACCAGTCCCGTGTACTTATCTGTCTCATGAGCCATGTTTGGAAAGACCCTCTCCGGAGCCCAAACCGGAGCACCAATCCCGTGTTTGCCACCACAAAGACACATAAAACATCAAAATATTTTAATGCATCGACATATCATATCATGCTTCATCTTAACATCATTCATCATATCATTTCATTCATTATGAAACATCATTGTTTCATCGTAAATTCCATCGTAACTTTCATTTCATGAACATAAAACTTTACTCAATTACTTCATGCATGTCATAGATGATAAAAATCATACTTTCATATTGAACATAGGTTTCATGAATGAAACTTAGACATTTACATGCATCACATAGCGTAATCGATCCACGTAAGTCGTTCTTGTCGTTCTTGACTTAAAACTTGAAACTTTTTGCATAGAAACTCTTAAAAATATTTTATAATCCTTTGAAGATCATAATCATGAATTTAGGACCTTAAAATAACATAAACAAATCATGAATTTCGAAGGAACGACGCGGCCGCTCAACTTCTAGGCGCGGGCACGCCTAACCTGCGCAAAGGGTTCGTCTTGCTCGCTCCGAAACGCTATTTTTAATTCGGAATTCGAAACAGTGGTAAACATACAAGTTGTAGCTCTGGATCTTGGCTTTCTAATGCCGAAAACCTCAACTCAATTGGATTTTTCAGTAAAACGTTATGATCATTCTCCCCAGATGTGGCACTGCCAGGAAATCAAAACACTCGACACAATTTGGGGTGATTTTGACCAATCTTACAAAATGATTTTGACAAAACTCAAAACATGAAAGTTGTAGATAAATAAGCTAGCTTTCAAATAGAGTTGGCCTCATATCATTTGGATCAATATCCTAATTGTTATCCTCAAAATAATAACAAATATAGGTAATCCGGTGCCACCAAACACAACTTCAACACTTCAAACTTCAAACATAAACTTCTTTTAATCAAAATCCTAACTACATAAATCATCAAAGCTCATTTTCTTGTAATTGAACATGGTTTAACTAACTTCAAAACATTAAAATCTTAAAAGAACATGAACCTCTTGAATCAACTCAAGTACTTGACAAGAACAACCTGCGCTTCACGATCTCGTAAAATCATAACTTCATGCTCTTGAAATTCATGAAAATCATGCATACATATTTCAACACACAACAATTCATATCAAAATACATAATAGCTTGAATGGGTTTCAAAATCTTTTAAATTTGTACTTGCCTTGAAATGAAGACGAAGTTGATTCGGATTCTTGGCAACAAGCTAACCACACCAAGAACGAGATTTGGAACTTTGGCTTGTGACTTTCTTGAAGAACCGTGAAGGTTCAATTAAGAAACAAGAAGGAGAAGATGATAGAATGGAGAGAAGGGGAAAGAATCATGTAGAGGATAGGGAAGAAGAGAGAGTCAAGGGAACAAGGGGACATGGGAAGTAATGGGCTGGGGAACCGGGTAGATAGATAGGATAACATCATTCAATACATAATGTGTGTTCATCTCTAAAATGCAGTTAGTCACCCGTCCCGACTCTTCTGATAAAAATACCATCCCCCGACTCATACATAAAAAACATATCAATATTATACTTAAAACGTTCGTAAAAATACGCTCTATCATCTCGTTCGTAGGTTAGCCTCGTCCCATGATTCCAAAATCAAACTCGACCTGAAACCATTAACTTAATCGAAAGTGTTAAACATAAAATAATTATATCTTGAAACCATAATCATTAAATCATAACTTAAACAATTTATGCCATAAAACCATAAAAATTATTTTAAAATCATCGTAAGTGAGTTTAGTGGATTTGGAACTTACAACTCTACCCTTCTTAAAAGAATTTTGACCTCAAAATTCGACTCACCAAATAATTCTGGGTATCGGCTACGCATATCTTGTTCAGTCTCCCAAGTAGCCTCTTCCACTAATTGATTGCGCCATAAGACCATTACCATCTTGATCTCTTTGTTTCTCAACTTCCGGACTTGTGTATCCAAAATTTGGATAGGTACCTCTTCATATGACTAGTCTGGCGTCCACTGAACTGGTTCATGATGAATGACATGGGAAGGATTTGAGATATACTTCCTCAACATCGAGACATGGAAGACGTCGTGTACTCCTTCTAGATTTGGAGGCAATGCTAATCGATAGGCTCTTTCTCCAATCTTGTCTAGGATCTCGAAAGGCCCTATATATCTTGGACTCAGCTTTCCTTTCTTCCCAAATCTCAAAACTCCTTTCCAAGGTGACACTTTCAAGAACACATGATCACCTACCTGAAACTCCAAGTCTCTACGCCTCTTATCGGCATAGCTTTTCTGTCGACTCTGTGCTGTCAACATTCTGTCCTTGACTTTTGCTATCATGTCGATTGTCTGTTGCACTATTTCTGGCCCCAATACAGCTCTTTCTCCCACTTCATCCCAATGCAATGGAGTCCTACACTTTCTCCCATACAAAGCCTCATAAGGAGCCATTCCAATAGTAGCTTGATAACTATTGTTATATGTGAACTCCACTAAAGACAACTTCGATTCCCAATTTCCTCCGAAGTCAATCATGCAAGCCCTAAGTAAATCCTCCAGTATCTGAATCACTCGCTCAAATTGTCCATCTGTTTGTGGATGAAAAGCTGTACTGAAGGCTAACTTTGTCCCCAATCCATGATGTAGACTCTTCCAAAAGTTCGATGTGAACCTGGGATCCCTGTCAGAGACTATCCTTGCTGGAACTCCATGCAATCTAACTACCTCTCGAATATACAACTCTGCATATTGATTCATCGAGAAGTTGTTTCTAACTGGTAAAAAGTGAGCTGACTTCGTCAACCTATCAACTATTATCCATATTGAATTCATTCTTCGATGTGTAATTGGCAGTCCAATCACAAAGTCCATGGTGACATCTTCCCATTTCCAAGTGGGAATGTGTAATGGTTTCAGAAGTCCTGCTGGTCTTTGATGTTCAACTTTGACCTGTTGACATGTCAAACATTCGCTAACAAACTTAACGATGTCTTTCTTCATACCTGGCCACCAGTATAGCATCTGTAAATCCTTGAACATCTTTGTACTCCCTGGATGAATAGAATATGGTACAGTGTGAGCCTCAGTCATCACATCTTCCCTCAGTGAATCTACTGCTGGTACCCACTTTCTCCCTTTGTGATGCATGATCCCATCCTTCACTGTATACAATGCACCCCATTTAGCTTCATCTTTAAGTTTCCAAGTTAATAATTGCTGGTCTGAAGCCTGACCTGTTCGAATCTTGTCGAGAAAACTTGGAACCATTGTTAAGGCTGATAGGGCACAAACTTTCATCGGCTCAAATACTTCCAATCTGAGTCGTTCAAAATCTGTAATCAACTCTTGTTGAGTTGTTATTATGTTCAAGGTTGCAGATTTACGACTCAAAGCATCTGCTACTACATTAGCTTTACCTGGGTGGTAGCTAATATCACAGTCGTAATCTTTCACCAATTCGAGCCATCTTCTCTGCCTCATGTTCAACTCCTTCTGGGTGAAGAAGTACTTCAAACTCTTATGATCAGTGAAAATCTAACACTTCTCACCATAAAGGTAATGTCTCCACAGTTTGAGTGCGAAGACAACTGCTGCCAATTCAAGGTCATGGGTAGGGTGATTCTTTTCATGAATCTTCAACTGTCGTGAAGCATATGCTATCACCTTTCCATCTTGCATCAAGACAACCCCTAATCCACTCTTGGAAGCATCTGTATAAATTACGAATCGACCTGTTCCTTCTGGTATGGCTAGTACTGGTGCTGTCATCAACTTTTTCTTTAACACTAAAAAGCTTTTCTCACACTGATTAGACCATTCAAACTTCACACTTTTGCGAGTTAATGACTTTAGTGGCAGCGCTATCTTGGAGAAATCCTGAATGAATCTCCTATAGTAACCCGCTAATCCCAAGAAACTCCGTATCTCTGTAGCATTATTTTGAGTAACCCAATTTTTAATTGCTTCTATCTTTGCTGGATCAACCTCTATTCCCTTAGCCGAAACTATGTGACCCAAAAATGCAATATGTTCCAGCCAAAATTCACACTTACTGAACTTAGCAAACAACTGGTTTTCTTTCAGAATCTCCAAGACTGTAGTTAGATGCTGACGATGCTCATCCGAACTACGAGAGTAAATCAGTATGTCATCTATGAATACTATGACAAACTGATCTAAGAAAGGCTGAAACACTCTGTTCATAAGATCCATGAATACTGCCGGTGCATTGGTAACTCCAAATGGCATGACTAAAAACTTGTAGTGGCCATACCGAGTCCTGAAAGCCGTCTTATGAATATCTTCATCTTTCACCTTCAATTGGTGATAACCTGATCTCAAATCGATCATGGAGAATACTACTGCCCCTTGTAACTGATCAAACAAATCATCAATCCTTGGCAGTGGATATTTTTTCTTCACTGTTACTCGATTCAGCTCTCTAAAATCGATGCACAGTCTCATAGACCCATCTTTCTTCTTGACAAACAATACCGGTGCACCCCAAGGCGATATACTCGGTCTAATAAAGCCTTTATTGAGTAGCTCTTGTAGTTGCTCCTTCAATTATTTCATTTCATTCGGTGCTAATCTGTATGGTGCTTTGGAAGCTGGTTGGGTTCCGGGCATTAATTCAATCCCAAATTCTACCTCCCTAGCTGGAGGTAATCCTGCAATATCATCAGGAAATACTTCTGGGAAATCTCTCACTACCTCGACGTCTTCAAGTTTCGGTCGAGGTAATTCTTGGTCGCAAGTGACACTTGCGAGGAAACCTGCACATCCCTTATTCAATAGTTGCCATGCCTTATCTACTGAAATTAAAAGAGATGAATTATTTTTCGGTGTGGCATGGAATAGAAACGTTTCTCCATCCTTAGTTTTCAAGGAAACCGTCCTCCGTTTACAGTCTATGGTAGCCTCGTAACAAGACAACCAATCCATACCAAATATCACGTCAAAGTCCGAAATTTTGAGGATAATAAGATCAACATACAACTCATGACCTTGCATCTGTATACTGTATCCTCTGATAATCAAATCACTACTCAATTCTTCCCCTGAAGGCAAAGATATACTAAACCCCGAAATTGACTTATCCGGTACCAAACCCGATTTATTAACAAATTCAACAGATATGAATGAATGTGTAGCTCCAGTATCAATTAAGATATGAGCAGGAATACTGGAAACATTAATCATACCTGTGACGATGGCTGAGTTTGTGTCCACTTGCCCATGAGTCATGGCAAACACTCGGCCTTTGACCGGTCCTCTTTGTTGGGGACATTTCTTCGCAAAATGTCCTGGTTGTTTGCACAAGTAACATACACCAGTTCCCATCATACATTGGCCTGAATGAATTTTTCCATATTTTTGACAAGCTATTGGTGCATTTGCCGATTTTGGTGCTGGCAGAGCCAACTGTTTCTACCCTTGAGGTCGAGGCTGTTGTTGTTGGTACGGTCGGTGTTGGGGAGGGGCTTGGTACGACCTCTTTCTGCTAGAATTTCCTTGTTGGTCTTGACCCTGATAGTTAGATCTCTTTGCCTGTGACTCTCTGATAATATCGTTTCTGTCCTTTTCGGACAGCATGGCTTGATCTACCGCTTCTTTGTAATTTTTCGCTCCACTTAGTCTAACATCCTTTCTGATGAAGGCATTCAACCCTTCTGTAAAGTGTTTCAACTCTTCAGTAGGATCACCAGAAATCATCGGTACAAAGTATCTTCCCCTTTCAAACTTCTTTACATACTCCGCCATTGACATGTTTCCTTGACGGATCTCCAAAAACTCTCTGGCCAACCTGTTTCGGGTGCTCACCGTGAAATATTTGCCGTAGAACACATCCTTGAATCCATTCCAAGTAAGGGTGGTTAGGTTCAACGCTGCTTTGGCTCTATTCCACCAAACACGAGCGTCAACACGGAACATATAGGTAGAACATCTTAACCTATCCGCATCCGTGATCTGCATGAATTCAAAAGCAGTCTCCATAGCTTGGAACCATTGTTCCGCAATCAAAGGATCAGTCTCTCCTTTGAACTCAGGTGGTCCCAACTCTAAGAACCTTTTGTAGATAGGGTTTTGATTAGCTGCAGGATGGTTATTTTCGGCATTAGCTATCTGGGCTTGAAGCAACTGTTGGATTTGATCTCCCTGAGCACGGCTTTGCTCTTGAAGCAGAGCAGTTAATCCCGCCAAAAACTGGTTGTTTTGATTGTTCTCACTATCTGGCCCGCAATCATTATGGTTGTTGTTAGCGGCATTAGCATTGGCGTTGGTGTTATTTCCCCTACGTGATGCCATAGTCCTAAAGTCCAATATTATCCACACCGCTCAGTCACAATTCAATACGTAAATATACTTTAACATGTAACATGCATACAATATCTCATCGCATTATCATACACATAATCGAATAAACATCATAACTTACAGACATGAAGACGGAGCGTTGGAGTCGTGGCGAGTATGCATGAATGTTTCAAGAAAACCCAGAGCGAACTGCTCTGATACCAAACTGTAACACCCTCAACCGATGAAGATGTTACAAAACTAACATAACCTTAAAATAACGCGGAAAAGAATTTTTTTTTTGAAAGATGTATGCATACATCAAACCTTACTTAAAACATTTCAGAATAGTTTACAAACCAAATCAAAACCTTAAAATTTATAAAACTTGTTTACAACCTTAAAATACATCATAAAGTTGCAAATAACTCAAGACATAGCATATCACACTCAACACATAACACACTCATGCATCGCCCGCCGGTCCGACTCCTTGCTCTTCTTCATGTCCGACATTAAACTCGTCGACATATGCATAAATGTCATCCTCATTACCTGCACCATTCAAGTATAGTGAGTCTAAAGACTCAACAAGTATATGCAGTAAAAATCGTGAGAGTTCAAATATCATTTAAACGTAACATAACATAATACAAACTCATCATTTGGTGACGAATTATGCGAAATTGTGGCAACCATCATAATGGGCACATTCATCCTTTTCTTGTTGATCAACAAGAATATGGCACTAAGCCTCATAACATTCGTTCTTTGGAAAGGCCCTCTCCGGAGCTCATCCCGGAGCACCAGTCCCGTGTACTTATCTGTCTCATGAGCCATGTTTGGAAAGGCCCTCTCCGGAGCCCAAACCGGAGCACCAATCTCGTGTTTGCCACCACAAAGACACATAAGACATCAAAATACTTTCATGCATCGACATATCATATCATTCTTCATCTTAACATCATTCATCATATCATTTCATTCATTATGAAACATCATTGTTTCATCGTAAATTCCGTCATAACTTTCATTTCATGAACATAAAACTTTACTCAATTACTTCATGCATGTCATAGATGATAAAAATCATACTTTCATATTGAACATAGGTTTCATGAATGAAACTTAGACATTTACATGCATCACATAGCGTAATCGATCCACGTAAGTCGTTCTTGTCGTTCTTGACTTAAAACTTGAAACTTTTTGCATAGAAACTCTTAAATATATTTTATAAGCCTTTGAAGATCATAATCATGAATTTAGGACCCTAAAATAACATAAACAAATCATGAATTTCGAAGGAAAGGCGCGGCCGCTCAACTTCTAGGCGCGGGCGCGCCTGACCTGCGCAAATGGTTCGTCTTGCTCGCTCCGAAACTCTATTTTTAATTCGGAATTTGAAAACGTGGTAAACATGAAAGTTGTAGCTCTGGATCATGGCTTTATAATTCCGAAAACCCCAACTCAATTGGAGTTTTCAGTAAAACGTTATGCTCATTATCCCCAGATGTGTCACTGCCAGGAAATCAAAACACTTGACACACTTTGGGGTGATTTTGACCAATCTTCCAAAATGATTTTGACAAAACTCAAAACATGAAAGTTGTAGATAAATAGGCTAGCTTTCAAATAGAATTGGTCTCATATCATTTGGATCAATATCCTAATTGTTATCCTCAAAATCATAACAAGTATAGGTAATCCGGTGCCACCAAACACAACTTCAACACTTCAAACTTCAAACATAAACTTCTTTTAATCAAAATCCTAACTACATAAATCATCAAAGCTCATTTTCTTGTAATTGAACATGGTTTAACTAACTTCAAAACATTAAAATCTTAAAAGAACATGAACCTCTTGAATCAACTCAAGTACTTGACAAGAACAACCTGCGCTTCACGATCTCGTAAAATCATAACTTCATGCTCTTGAAATTCATGAAAATCATGCATACATATTTCAACACGCAACAATTCATATCAAAATACATAATATCTTGAATTGGTTTCAAAATCTTTTAAATTTGTACTTGCCTTGAAATGAAGACGAAGTTGATTCGGATTCTTGGCAACAAGCTAACCACACCAAGAACGAGATTTGGAACTTTAGCTTGTGACTTTCTTGAAGAACCGTGAAGGTTCAATTAAGAAACAAGAAGGAGAAGATGATAGAATGGAGAGAAGGGGAAAGAATCGTGTAGAGGATAGGGAAGAAGAGAGAGTCAAGGGAACAAGGGGACATGGGAAGTAATGGGGTGGGGAACCGGGTAAATAGATAGGATAATGATCATTCAATACATAATGTGTGTTCATCTCTAAAATGCAGTCAGTCACCCGTCCCGACTCGTCTGATAAAAATACCATCCCCCGACTCATACATAAAAAAACATATCAATATTATACTTAAAACGTTCGTAAAAATACGCTCTATCATCTCGTTCGTAGGTTAGCCTCGTCCCATGATTCCAAAATCAAACTCGACCTGAAACCATTAACTTAATCGAAAGTGTTAAATATAAAATAATTATATCATGAAACCATAATCATTAAATCATAACTTAAAAAATTTATGGCATAAAATCATAAATATTATTTTAAAATCATCGTAAGTGAGTTTAGTGGATTTGGACCTTACAACTGGTGATTTTGTTGTTTATTGTGATGCTTCTCACCAGGGTTTGGGATGTATTTTAATGCAGAAAGGACATGTTGTCGCTTATGCTTCTCGACAACTAAAACCACATGAAGTCAAGTATCCGATTCATGATCTTGAATTGGCTGCAATCGTCTTTGCATTGAAAATCTGGAGACATTACTTATATGGCGAGAAGTTTGAAATCTTTTCTGATCACAAAAGTCTGAAGTATCTGTTCTGACAATCTAAATTGAATATGATACAACGACGATGGCTTGATTTATTGAAGGATTTTGATTGTTAAATCAAATATTATCCGGGAAAATCTAATGCAGCAGCGGATGCCCTAAGTAGAAAGGTATGCGCTTTATCCTTGTCTACGATAGGTGTATCTAATTTGATTGAAGATTGTTGTAGTTTTGGATATGTATTTGAGACAGATAAAAGGCCGATGAGAGTTTATGCAATCAGTGCTGAGCCAAAATTGCTGATTCGTATCAAAGAAGCACAGAAAGCTGATCAGAATGTGCAGAAATCGATTGAAATGATCAGATCAGGACATCAGTATGAGTATAAGATTAGTGATGATGATATCTTGTATGTGAATAACCGAATAGTTGTTCCCAATATTGCAGACTTGAGACATAATATTTTGAAAGAGTCCCATTGCAGTCGTTTCAGTGTTCACCCTGGAGGCAGAAAGATGTACAACGACTTTAAGAGTCAGTACTGGTGGAAACAAATGAAGTCTGATGTGACGGAATTTGTGTCAAAATGTTTGAATTGCCAATAGGTGAAGGCTGAAAGAAAGAAACCGGGCGGCTTATTACAGAGTTTATCGATTCCTGAATGGAAATGGGACCACATTTCCATGGACTTTGTAACGAAGTTGCCACGATCATCTCGAGGATGCGATGCTGTTTGGGTGATCATCGACAGATTGACAAAATCTGCGTGCTTTATTCCTTATCGAATGACTTATCGTCATGATCAAATGGCAGATCTCTATATTCGAGAAGTGGTAAGACTACACGGTATGCCAAAGTCGATTGTATCTGACCGAGATCCGAGATTTACTTCGCACTTTTGGCATAGCCTACAGAAAGCTCTAGGTACGCGTTTACATTTGAGTACCGCTTATCATCCTCAAACTGACGGTCAATCTGAATGAACTATTCAGACGCTTGAGGATATGCTTAGAGCTGTAGTACTTGATTTTGGTGTTACATGGCAAAATTCTATACCACTCGTGGAATTTTCTTATAACAACAGTTATCAGATGAGTATAGAGATGGCACCATTCGAAGCATTATATGGGAAGAAGTGGTGATCGCCTTTGTATTGGGATGATGTTTCTGAGGTACCTGAGTTAGGGCCAGATATGATCAGACAGATGACTGAAAAGGTAAAAACTGATACAGCAAAGAATGAGAACAGCACAACACAGACAGACCAGATATGCAAATGTACGACGACGGCCATTATCTTTTGATCAGGGAGATAGAGTGTTTCTGAAGATTTCACCGTTCAGGGGCACCGTTCGATTTGGCAAACAAGGAAAATTATCTCCGAGGTATATTGGGCCGTATGAGATTCTCGAGAAGATAGGCAATCTAGCCTATCGACTCGCTCTTCCTATGTCTTTATCTGGAATACATGATGTCTTTCATGTATCGATGTTGAGGAAGTACATATCAGATGCATCTCATGTGATTCGCTCTGATGAAGCTGAGTTGGATGACACTCTTAGCTACTTCGAGCAACCTATTCAGGTTCTCGATAGAAAGACAAAGCAACTCCGAACAAAACCATTTCATTGGTGAAGATTCAATGGAATCGACATGGAGTTGAAGAAGCGACTTGGGAAGTCGAAGAAGATATGAAGCAACGATTTCCTTATCTATTTCACTGATGTGAGTTCTTATTTAGTTTTCAGTTTTTCTTTATTCTTATGAGCATGCGGACTGCATATCTATACTGTTTATGAATTCGAGGAAGAACTCATGTCTTAGTGGGGGAGAAATGTAAGGCCCGAGATTAATTAGAAATTAATCCGAATTTAATTTGATTTTAATCTGCGTATATTTAATTTGGGAATATTTAGAGTTTTGATTTAAATTCTAATATTCATAAATTATTTAGGATTGAAATTGAATTAAAAATAAGGCCGAGGACTGAATTGCAATTTACGAAGTTTCAGGGGCCAAATTGCAATTAATTGAATACATATCCGATTATTGTTGGATTTTTCCACATTATTACGTGTTATATGATAGTTCATTCAGAATATTAGAACAGAGCAAGCCGACCTTCTTCGTTTCTTTTGAATTTTTGGATTTTCGATTTGCCGTAACTTTTGAACCGGTTATCCGATTTCGATTTCGTAAATTGTTCTGGAATCCTTAAGACGAAGGATTCGATCTCATGTAAGTTTTATGTTGTGTTATATGGATTTCGAAATCAATAAAGGGCAGATATCAGATGTTGAGTTTTCGATTATATTTATCGACGTTTATGCGATTCTATATCGAAACCGGATTGATGAGTTTGTGTTATTTGTATCCAATATTGATTCCAGCATGTTAATCGATTTTTATAGCTATTGAGATGAGGATTTGAATGATTTATCAGCTGGTTGTTGACTTAAATATACGTATGATTGGGTTTTGAAGTTAGAAATGGTTTCGGGATTACGTCGGTTACCGATTTTCAATCGCTATGCCATTTAATCGAGTTTTTGGACTGTGTTGTTATTCGATAGCTAAGCTGAAACACTTATCTTGATGATGTGAATGTTATGGAATTTTATTCTTCCGTTTCAGTTGAGTTTGGAAGGCCAACGACTCGAGACAACGACTTTGAACCGAAGAAGTTGGAGTGAGGTTTGAAATGAGTTTGATCGATGATCTTATGTTGTTTTCGACTCGATTTTGATATGATAAATTGAAATGAAGTTGATATATGTATTTTGGTTGTATCTTTCAGATTTGAAGAGTTCAGAATCAAAATAAACGAAGGTATAATGACGACATCGCGAAGTAGGGACTTTGAAGCTCAAAAATGTCTATTTTGAGTTGGCCCGCAAAAACCACATACTTTTTTATGTTTTTGATTTGATTGTGATGTTGTTGATCCATCTCAGGTAGTGGATCTTTATATTTGAGTTGATATGATGCTATATTGAATTGATTCTATGCCAAGGTTGCTGTTAACCTGATTTGCGAGTCGGTTACGAACTCGTTAGATGGATATCCATGTCAAGATCAGTTATGAATCTTGATGGCTCTGAAGTTATGTGAATCAATTTGTATATAAAGCGTTTACGTACTCTATTTGTTGAGTCAAGTTTAAATAGAGTCAAGATGATTTATTTAACGCTTTCTATATGTTGGTTATACTGAGAATTGTTTCTCACCGGAGTTTATCCAGCTGTTGTCTTATTTTGTATGAGTGCATGACAACAGAAGGGGCATGAGCTAGTCATCGACGTCATTGATAGCTGGGAGAGAGTCTAGCACGTGAGGACTCGGGTTGTAGATGATGTCTTGAACTTTAGAAGCACGAAACCTTAGTTATGTTGGTTTTGGATTACATGTATAAAGTTTGAGATAATTGATGTCTTTTACGATCTTTAGCGACTTATTTGATGTAAATAAATGCATGTATAAATGCTTATGACCTTGTTTATGAGTATATGCATGTTTTGGACTTGATATATCATGATTTGGATCGAATTTGGTGATTGGTATTTGATGGTGCATGGTTTTGACAGCACAAGAACTTCTCTGCAGGTTTCTGGAATTTGAAGCCCGCTCGATCCGCAGAAGTTGACGGATCGAGCGAGCCCTGTATTTTGCAAACAGAAGATTTTAGTTTTTGGCTCGCTCGATCCGCAGAAGTTGATGGATCAAGCGAGGCCAAATTGTGTTTCATCCGAGAGTTGAGCAATTGTGCTCGCTCGATCGGGTGTTTTTCACCGATCGAGCGAGAAACTGGATTTAAAAAAAAATTAATTTTTTACTTGGCTCTTGGTTTCTTAATTGATGTTTAATGAATGTTAATTGTTCATTAATTGCCCTAAGATGAGATTAGCAACCCGAGGTCCCCACACTAGATTTTCAATTCTGTCTAGAATCACATACGGCTCAATAATCTTTGGCGACCACTTGCCTCTTTTTCCGAATCGGAAAATGATCTGGAAAGGAGATATCTCAAGACCACACGGTCACAATTCTAAATACTCAAAGGTCTACATCTGACCTTAGCATAATTAGCGTATCTGTCTTGTACTGTTTTCATTCCAGAATGAATCAGTCTTACCTTATCTGACATTTCCCTGATCATATCTGGCCCAATCACTGGTGTCTCAAAAACATCATCCCAAAACAATGGAAAACATACATTTCCTACCGCATAATGCTTCCAAGAGCCCTATCAAGGCTAAATTGATAGCCGTTATTGTAGTAAAATACAACAAATCCTGTCAGCTGGCAGCAAATCAAGCACCTCAGCTCTCAATATGTAATGCCCCAATTTTATCTTAATTGAGCTTATTTGAGATAATCAGAGTTTCTAGAGTTCAAAAGCCGACTTAATTTTGAGCAGGGTCTATTTTGCAAATTTTGGAAATTTTCAGGGACTAAAGTGCAAAATTGGAGTTTAATATATTATCTACTCTAGTTTGACTTATTGTTATGATTTTTGGAAGTTTATTCGAAAACTTGGAGTTTGAGATTTGATGGTTTTGCAGTATTTTTGTTGTATTAGCATCGTTATGAGTTAGTATCGTTGTTATACTGCTTTCTGTGTTTTCGGTTCAATCAGTTATAGCCGTTATGCCGTCGGTTTGAGTTTTGGAGATTTTGAACCATTTTGTGTTGTTGAACCTTGGCTTGTGAGTTGATCGTCGTTTTTTGATCTCTTTGCCTCCGTACAGATTTGTTCGGAGTTTGTCGAGCCCTGTGTTAGCAGCATTGGATCGTAGAGAGTTGGACGAAGAACGGTAAATAGATTATCTTGAGCAGTTGTTGTTAGGTTGTTTAGTTTCTGATATAACCTTTTGTTGTAGCTTATCCAGAGTTGGAGCTAGTTACAACGAAAAGGTAAAAGCAGCCATCGTTAACGGGATAGCATAAATTCAGTATTTGCTTTATTTCCTAACTTCCAACACAAACAACAGCAAATTCCACGTAATTCCACTCGAAACCAAACAATTATTCAATAATATCAATACAAATTAAGTGCACAAAATGCACTTATCAAATTCCCCAAAACTTAAATGTTTGCTAGTCCCGAGCAAAAACCAATCAAGACTCAAAATCAAAGCACAAATACTCACTCAAACAAATCAAGACCAACCAAGAAATACTTTGAATCAATGACCTTAGCAATATATTTAGAAAAACATTTTTCATCCAATCATATCGAACCTATCAATTTTTATCTTCAAACAAACACATGCTAGTGAACCTCAAAAACTTACAAATCCCGCAACTCACGTTCAAAATACTCTTATACAAATCAATTCACACATTCATAGATCATGAGGACTTTATAGGTTATAAAAGATCAATTAATAGGATAAATTTTAATGGAAAACACGCACAATCAGGTTGCTTCATAAAAGAAAAGTGTGTGTGTGTTTTGGCCAAATATTCATATTCATTAAAGATGTCAATCAATCATCCATAGGCTAGATTCTCACAACCCTTCTCCACTAGTATATTAGGCAACTGTGACTCGGTCAATAGGACTTAATTGGCTTGTAACGTCAGGCCTGGCTCATGGCTACAAATGAAAGATTAAGAATTTAAAATGATTAATTTATGTTTAACTCTAATTTCCACTCTTTTTTCATTCACTTTCACACATCTTCTTCACTTCAATTTTTCATCTTTTTTTCTCTTTCATTCATCTTTTTTTCTTTTTCTTCTTTTCACAAACATTTGTTCACAACTTTTTCATCTCTTTTTAATTACCACCTTCTTGAAATTTTTTTTCTTTTTCTATTTAAATCTTCCACCGCACCATTCCATATTTACAAATATCAACTAGGAGCATATAAGATTTTAGCATTCAAATTACTCCCTTAAAGGTAGGAATTAGTGTTTAGGCTATTCATTAGGTAGTGAATGTAGGACCTTGAAAAGATGTTGAATGGGGCTTTACACGTTTACACGCATGCCATTCATTTTTCAAATAAGCTCAAGCAGGGTACTAAGGATAGTTGAATCAATAGGTAACTTGAAAGGCTCAAAAGATTTCAGAAAAATTGCCTAAATCATTCCTAATCACAGTTATGCCCGTATTGCGCCTCAAAGGGTGTGCGAACTAGTTCTAGACAATCTAAATTCACAAGTAAATCACATGAATTTTCACCAGTGCAGAAAAGAAGTAATCATCAGCAGTAAACGATGATATTGAACAAGTATTCAGAACAAAGTACCTAAAGTACTCATGTATATCTCGTGCAAGCTCAAAGGGCAACTAAGGTAAGTTCCAACGAAAATTAGGCCCATGAATACAAAAATGCCTCATTCATTTCTATGTTTGAATGTTTTAACTCCGACTTAATCACAATCACATAATATATAGGAATTCATTCATCTAATTAGTTCACCAACCCAAAAATTCTTTTAAGTAGGCTACGATCATGGATTTGAGCAAAAATTTGCATCATTGGCCAATTTTATTTCATTTCCTTCATGGTTTCTTGAACTTAACTCACATCCACACAACAATTCTCAATGTACAAGTACATCACACACTATTCTTGTAAAATAAGCCACCCAACCACCGACACAACACAGAAAATTCAAAAAAAACAGAAACACTAAAAGAAAACACACAAAAACAAAAATATAACTCAACAACAATTTCCAGCATGATTATATCAAACCCCTCCCAAACTAGGTACATTCATTGTCCTCAATGAATTATCAAAAAAAAAATAAGGACATGTACCTCAGATGACAACCGTTAGTGGTCGCCACCCTCATCACCATCAATACCATGGTCAGGATCCGAACTACCAAAAGTAGTTGGCCACTGGGGATAGGGAGGAAAAGGATGAGTCGAGCTCGCATTGTGAGGAAACTGGTGGCTCAAGGCATCAGTGAAACTCATCATATAGTCCATAAACATATCATTACAGTTTTGGAAATGTTGGAACTCCTGCCGGTGCTGGCGAAGATCCACCTCAAGAGAGGTAACACGGGCATCCAAAGAGGGAGGTGGTACAGGCTATGGGTTAAAGACACGTCGGGCTGCTGCTCGAGCATTGTATGCTCGTCTGGCTTCACGTTCTCTCAATTCACTTTTAGATGGATGAAGAGTGGGAGAAACACATGGTATGAGAGCCGTGGGATTCAACAATTCTTCAGTAGGGCTCCAGTCATAGATAAGTAATAATAGAAGGCAAAGCAAGCCCACCCCGCAAACGAACAGTAAAAACATTCTGAATAGTTTCTTGGCATATCAGACTGACATCTACAGCCTTTCCCCCAACAATGCAGTACACAAGAATCGCCTTCTCTTTGGTGACCTCATGGTCGTGATCAGTGGGCTTAAGTCGAGCGCAAACAAGATTGTACCACCTCTTGGCGTCACTAGTTAAGTCTGTCTTCCGTAGCTTTTATGGTTTTTTATCACTGCCCAGCCTCCGTTCAGCGCCCGGGACACAGATGGTTTGAATAATTGCATCATAATCAATCTCCCCAGACTTATACGCAACATATTCATCAATTTACACTGGCGGGATTTGAAACAACTTATTAATCGACACGGAGTCAAAATGCACCATTTTTCCCCTCACCAACACCTTGGACTCGACGTGTTTGACTTTCAAATTCGCATAATATTCCCTAACCAATGACACCACTGCTTCTTGTGGTTGTTTAACAAAGTGATGCCACTGACGCTCTATGACTTCATCACCTACATTGCTCCTAATAATCCCTTCCGGATCAAATCCAATTGAAGCATCAAACCCCCGCTCAGACATAATGCTCTTATATAAGAACGTGTGATAATTCTCTTCAGCCTTTTCATCCCAAAAACGATGAGCATCAAAAGTAGGTTCCGAAGAAGAGGATGCACCAAACTTCATTTTTTTCTTTAGGGTCATATTGCAAACACGTAGAGGGCGAATTACACAAGCCAAAATTCAATAATAACAAACAACTGCCGATACTCCCTCAAACTTATCAACCAGAGCAACAAACACACTCCTCACACAATCGTCAATCGATCACCAACAACAATACCCAACTCGAGAAACCCCCAATTTGAACACAATTTGTCGCCACAACCCCTACTATCTCGGCTAACCAATAAAGATGATAATTTGGAACCCCGTAATCAGAGAAACTTACCACTTAATCTTGAGAAAACACAGCAATAACCCCCAAAAAGAACTTCCTGACAAGTAGATCGATGGGCGCCCGCGGATGAGAAGAGAAGTAGATGATGGAGAAAGAAGAGGGGAAAAAGAAACAAGATTTGAGAGGGAGGAGGACTGGAAGCTGAAATCGTGAGTGTAATCGGCGATTTGGGTAAGGAAAGTGTGAAGGGTTGGAAAAAAAAAAGAGAAAATCGGGATGAAGATCGGGAGAAGAATGGAAAGAAATTGGGTTATAAAACAGATGGGGCGGGCGCACATACAAGAGAGGCGGGCACGCATAGGTCTCGGGGATGAGTAATTTTTTTGTGCACAGCGGACGCGCGGGCGCACATACAGAAAAGGCGGGCGCACATAAATCTTTGTTCTGCTTCTGGCGTTCTAAACTTTCAAGCGCGGGCGCGCCTTAGATCTGAGCGGGCGCGCATAAAGTTTTGTTCCATTTCTTTGTTTTTTTTAATTCATGAGGCGCGGGCACGCATACGCTGCTGGAAATTCGTTCCTGAAAAAAAACAACAATAAGCAAGACGGACATAAAATGGAAATCACAAAAAACAAATTAACGCAAGGACTAAAAAAAATTAAGAAAAAACGAAAGGAAAATTTGGGTTGCCTCCCATATAGCGCTTGGTTTATAGTCCTCAGCCTGACTTTCACCAGATTTAGGCCGGGTCTTTTAGCAAAGTGCTCTCATTACTTTGTACTTCGTTACCAAAATAGTGTTTAATCCTTTGCCCGTTCACCTTGAATACCCTTCCATCTGTAAATCGAAGCTCAATTGCACCGTGCGGATACACCATATCCACAGTAAATGGCCAAGACCATCGGGAGTTCAATTTTCCTGGAAACAATTTCAGACGGGAGTTAAATAACAATACTTTCTTACCTGATTTGAATTCCCGAGGTACAATGTTTTTTTCATGCCACTTCTTTGTGTGCTCCTTGTAGATCTTGGCATTCTCATATGATTCACTTCAAAACTCGTCCAGTTCATTCAACTGTAATTTGCGCAACTCCCCGGATACTTCGAGATCCATGTTCAGCTTCTTGACAGCCCAAAACGTTTTGTGCTCTAACTCCAATGTCAAATGACATGCTTACCGAACACTAACCTATAGGGCGACATCCCAATAGGTGTTTTAAAAGCAGTGCGGTAGGCCCATAGAGCGTCATCCAGCTTGATTGCCCAATCTTTCCAATTTGTCTTAACCGTTTTCTCCAATATTTGCTTGATTTCTTGGTTAGAGACCTCTGCCTGACCATTGGTTTGGGGATGGTATGCATGCGCCACCTTATGCCTGACACCATACTTAGTGAGCAAGGTATTAAAAATATTATTGCAAAAATGCGTACCTTCGTCGCTGATTATTTCTTGTGGTGTTCCAAACCTTGTAAAAATATTCTTCTGCAGAAACTTTACTACAACACGAGCATCATTAGTAGAGGTGGCAATTACTTCCACCCATTTCGACACATAATCGACTGCTAATAAGATATAAGTGTACCCAAAAGAAGAGGAAAGGGGACCCATAAAATCAATACCCCACACATCAAATAACTCCACTTCTAAAATATTTGTGATAGGTAATTCATGCTTTCTAGATATATTCCCCGTTCTCTAACACTTATCGCATGATTTCACTAAGGTGTAACTATCTTGAAACAGAGTAGGCCAATAAAAACCAGATTGTAATACCTTAGCCGCAGTTCTTGTTGCTCCAAAGTGACCTCCATAGGGTGAGGAATGACATTGCTCTAGAATTTCTTGTGCTTCTTGACCCGCCACACATCGCCTAATTACTTGATCGGCACAACGCTTGAAAACATAGGGATCATCCCACAAGTAGAACTTAACGTCATGAAAAAATTTCTTTTTTTGATGTCGGTTCAACTCTGGAGGCATAGCATCACATGACAAAAAATTAGCTATATCAGCAAACCATGGGAGATGTGAACTTACCTGAAAGATCTGTTCATCCGGAAACAACTCTTTTATGCTCTCTTCCTCCTTAACATCTTCTAACTCCAATCTCGACAAGTGGTCAGCAACTTGATTTTCACTACCCTTCTTAACTTTGATCTCAAAATCAAACTCTTGTAAAAGTAGAATCCACCTTATCAAGTGTGGCTTGGCATCCTTCTTGTCAAATAAGTAGCGAATCGCTGCATGGTCAGTATAAACAACTACTTTAGTACCAATTAAATATGGACGAAATTTATCAAACGCAAAAACTACTGCAAGCATCTCCTTTTCTGTGGTAGTGTAATTTTGCTGGGAAGCATCCATGGTGCGACTCTCATAATAGATAGCTCGAAACATCTTATCTCTCCTCTGGCATAATACAGCCCCCGCTGCAGAGTCACTAGCATTGCACATCAGCTCAAAGGGCTCCTTCCAATCCGGCACAATCATGATGGGTGTTGTGATCAATGCCATCTTGATCTTTTCGAAGGCCTGCAAACAATCATCATAAAATATGAATGTAGAATCTTTTTCAAGAAAATTACACAAGGGTTTAGTAATTTTAGAAAAATCCTTCATGAATCGCCGATAAAACCCCGCATGGCCTAAGAAACTTCTGATGCCCTTGATATTCTTCGGAGGTGTAAGTTTCTCAATGACAACCACTTTGGCTCGATCCACCTAAAAACCATTTGATTACACTTTATGGTCAAGGACAATGCCCTCTTGAACCATAAAGTGACATTTTTCCCAGTTAAGAACAAGATTTTTTTTCATGACATCTCTGCAACACAAGGGAAAGGTTATGCAAACAGTGATCAAAAGATGACCCAAAAACTGAAAAATCATCCATGAATATTTCCATCACATCCTTTACCATATCCGCAAAAATAGCCATCATACACCGCTGGAAAGTCGCCGGTACATTACACAAGCCAAAAGGCATTCTCCTGAAAGCAAACGTGCCATAGGGACACGTAAAAGTAGTCTTCTCCTGATCCTTTGGTGCAATAGCAATTTGATTATACCCTGAATAACCATCTAAGAAAGGGCAATAGAAATAACCAGCAAGTATATCAAGCATTTGAACAATGAAAGGAAGTGTAAAATGATCCTTACTAGTAGCTTTGTTCAACTTCCTATAACTTATACAGAATCGCCAGCTAGTTACTGTACGTGTGGAGATTAATTCATTATTTTCATCTTTAACCACAGTAATCCCACCTTTCTTAGGCACCACTTGAACAGGAGACAACCAACTACTATCGGAAATAGCATAAATCACACCCGCATTTAACAATTTTAAAACTTCTTTCTTAACAACTTCTTTCATTACGGGATTCAGCCGCCTCTGATGATCAACATAAGGAGTATAAGATTCTTCCATCAAAATTTTATGCATGCAAATTTTTGGACTAATACCCTTAATGTCAAAAATTGACCATCCTAAGGCAGTTTTGAAATTTCTCAAAACTCTCAACAACTTATCCTTTTCTACAGCAGAAAGGTGAGCAGAAATAATAACAGGTCAAGTAGAATTCTTACCAAGGAATGCATAACATAAATGTTCAGGCAGTTACTTAAGATCATGAGTTTCAGCAGATACCTTGGGTGCATTATGTTCCAATGTTTCAGATTCCTTAGTACTCACCACTTTTTCGTTCGGAGCTCCATCGAGGAATGCTTCTTGTTCATGTAGCTCCCAATCTTCTTCCTTATCGATTACCATATCCTCAACTAAACATATTTCTAGTGAATCAGTAATTCCTGCACATGAAAAAGTTATGAGAACCAATAACTTCAATAATTTTACATGTACTTACCTCATTTGGGCCCCTCATGGTGTGATAAATTTTGAAAATCACGGCTTCACCACCAACGCGAAGTGTGAGCTCTCCCTTATGGACATCGATTAATGCTCTTGCAGTAGCTAGAAAGGGTCTCCCAAAAATCAAAGGAGTCTCTTCATTTTCGTCCATGTCCAATATTACAAAGTCTGCTGGAAATATGAACTTTTCGACCTTAACCAAAACATCCTCTACAATACCCCGTGGGTATGTGATCTGCAAGCTGTAACGTGATGGTGGTTGCTCTGACCTCTCCAAGCTCCAAAGTCCTGTAGATAGAAAAAGGCATTAAATTTATACTTGCCCCTAAATCACATAAAACTTGATTTACTTTAGAACCACTAATAATACAAGGGATAGTAAAACTCCCTGGATCCTTAAACTTTTGTGGCAAATTTTTCTATAGCATTGCGCTACACTCTTCTGTCAGGTTTACCACTTTATTGTCTTGCAGTATCCTCTTCTTGGACATTACATCTTTGATGAACTTGGCATAATTGGGCATTTTCTCCAAGGCATCTGCAAACGGAATATTGATGTGTATCTTCTTGAAGATGTCTAGGAACTTGGAAAAGTGCTCATCAAGTGATTTTTTCTTGAACCGCTATGGGTATGAAAGTTGTGGCTTGTACATACGTTTTGAAACTGCTTCTTGCTTGGGCTCTTTAACAATGATTTCTTCAACCACTGGTTCTTCCACTTCCTTTTCTTTGCTCTGATCCTTAGCCTCTAACTTCCTACCACTTCTTAACTCCACTTCTTTGCACTGCTCTTTTGGATTCACTAAAGTATTTCTGGGAAACTGTCCTCGGTTTTGATCCTTCAAAGAATTTGAAACTTGTCCAATCTGTGTTTCCATGGATTTCATCATAGCCCCCAAACTGCACATATGTGTTTCCATGCTGTCCATTCGAGTTTCAGTCCTCGACATCCTCTTTTTAGACTCATTGACATATGTAGCGACAACATCCTCCAATGACGCCCTTCCTTCGCCCTTGTTTGTATTGAATCCTGGAGGAGGATTCAACACATTTTTGTTGTTGGCATAAGAAAAATTCTCATGGTTACGTAAACTAGGATGATAAGTATTGGGCGGAGGGTTACCTCGATAATTTTCATAGCCTCTGGGATTTATATACTACGCTTCCTCAGGTGGATGAGACTCTTCTATGGCAACAGACACACCTGAAGGTTCTGCTACATTCACCTTGTTCAGGGCAGCAACTTGTGTACTCAACGCAGATTGTTGTGCAGTGATGGAAGCTAGAGGATAAACACTATACACTCCCTTCTTGACTCCCATACGTTCAGATGGCCATTGATAACTATTGATAGTCATTTGTTCCAGCATCTCATAGGCCTGAATAGGGTCCTTGGCAAATTTGGTAGCACCAGTAGCAGAGTCCACGGACATTCTTATAGGCGTGTTCAACCCATTGTAGAAAAGCTCTATTTCTTCCCAATCTGCAAAATTATGGTTAGGACAATGCCTCAACAAATCTTTGTACCTTTACCATGCCTCATATAGCTGTTTTGAATCATGCTGATGAAAGGTACTGATCTCAATCTTCAGCTGAGTAGACTTGGATGGTGGAAAATACTTTGGTAAAAATTTCACAGCCATGTCCTCCCAAGTTGTTATGCTTCCTAGTGGCAATTACTGCAACCAGCTCCGTGCCTTGTCCCTAAGAGAAAAAGGAAACAAGAGTAAACGTATTATATCCTCAGAAACACCATTCATTTTTACCGTATCAGTAATCTCCAGGAAGGTGCGCCAGTGTAAGTGAGGATCAGCTGTGGCGCTTCCATTGAACAGGTTCTGCTGAACCATGTTAATTAATGTTGGCTTTAGCTCGAAGTTGTTGGCATTTATTGTCCCTCGAGCGATTCCAGAATAGTGAGCCTGGATCGTCGGCCTGAAATGATCTCTGATTGGCACCAAGGGAATTTCATTGACGTTTTCTTCAGCCATGTACTGTTGTTCTTCTCTTCGTGCTCTTCTCAAAGCACATGCGGTTCGTTCGATCTCTGGATCAAAGATTAAAGAATTCGCACTTTGAGATCGCATAAACTGCAGTCAAGACAACAAAAGTAAATTAGTAAATTAAAATAAAATAAATAAAAGCTCTAAATTAAAACTTAGACTAATTGGTAACAAGACTAAACAAAATAAAAAATTTACTCCCCGGCAATGGAGCAAAAAACTTGTTGTGAAAAATACTCGCAAGCGTACGAGTGTCATGTTTTAATATAGTGATAAAGAGAGTGTCGGTCCCACGAGGAGTAAATTGAAAATATTCAATACTTGTAATTAGAATAGTCTTAATTTTATTTAGAAAATCAATAACTGAGAGGTTTTGCAGAAAAAAAAATAAATAATGAAGTTTGTAAAGCGCGTGCACACACAATTCTTAAGAGATTATCTATCGAAGAGAAATAGTCTAGAGGTTTTGATTTCACCTAGTTACGACAATATTCATTCCTAATTAATCTATTTTTATGAGTTCATTTCAATTAATAACCAAAAACACATAAATTGTTCTATTTTCCTCTCCCGAGTGCCAAACAGAGTGTATCAACCATAGATCGATTCTAATATCCCTATTGAGAATCTACTTATAGCGATATGTGTAAAACAATGTTCTTTCTAGGCTCTATTAAAGTTATAAGCTCTCCCGAGACATATAAACAATTAATAGTGTGAATTCTATTGATCCTATTTGAAATCCCCTCTCCTGAGTGCCGGATTATAAATAAATATGACAAATCAATTTATGGCCAGTAAATTGAAAAGACCTTCAAAACTAGAATCACAATTAATTTAGAAGAAATCAATTCAATAAAATCAACAATTCATAAACACGTCTTGACTAGGTTACATCAACCTCTAGACATAAAAAGTTTAGTTCATAGCAAAATTCAAAACAACCAAAATCATGTTTAATGTCTCAAACATAATTCAACAACTAAAAGAAAATAATAAAGAAGAAATAACAAAGCCGTAGTCTTTCTTCCATGTCCCGTTGAAAATCTCTGTCTTCGTTCCAAGCAATCTTCAATTCACGATCCAAAATCTCACCAAAAAATGCTCTCAAAAGTGTTGTGTGTATGCGGCGGCTGGTGATGTCTATTAGGTCTCAAAAACTCCCTTTTATACTCCCCAAGAATTGTCCAAAATAAACCCAAAGATATCTCAAAGTTTCCATAATTGCAAAAACACTTCGTTCGAAATCTTGCGACGCGCGGGCGCGCATCCCATGTCATGCGGCCACACATAAACTTCTGTCTTAACACTCTAAAATCACTTCATGAGGCGCGGGCGCTCATAGGTCTCGGGTCCTTCTTCATTCTTCCTTCAAAATATTTGACCGTCTTCGCTCGTTATACCTATTTTTTTTACTCCTTTGATTTCATCCATCATAAATTTAGTATTTGCTTTATTTCCTTACATCCAACACAAACAACAAAAAATTTCACGTAATTCCGCTCGAAACTAAACAATTATCCAATAATATCAATACAAATTAAGTGCACAAAAATGCAGTACTTATCATAATCCTTATGGATTCGTGTCTGGGAAGGCTCAGCCCTTGGTTTTGCTATCACTAGGAGCGACCACGACGGTGCAGTAGACGCTATAGTTGATAGAGGAATATACGAGTACCCCGCGAAGTCGCTCTCTTAGCACGATACTGTATATTCATGGCTCCCTGAGTAGACTGTTTTAACTAATATTTTAAAGTCATTTTCTTGCTGCATATTAGTTTATATATCATTGCTTTTGTATTGAGAGTTGTCGCTCACGCCCCTGTGTTTGGTATTTTGGGTACCTTGTGGCGGGGAAGGTTTGAGTCTAGACAATCCAGGTGGTTTGCAGCAGGGTTGAGGTTGTTACCTGTTGCAGTGAGAGTTTATTGGTAGGGATTATGACCCTTAAGACTTTCGATTTGGTTGTATAAGAGTATTTTTTTACATTGTTGTTATCGTCAGTTGTATTATGCCGATTGTTGTATTTTAAATTATCTGCTCTTTATGCTTTAAGTATTTATTGCATGCGCTAATTAACTATGATTAGATAGTGGATTCGGGTAGGGTCGCTACATTTATTGGTATCAGAGAGCATTGAAACTGGGAATTAAGCAAAGCAGATTAATACATTATCTGTTATTAATTGACAGATGATAGATTACGACGAGAGCCACGATAGTGGCGGTGATGGTCGTTGGGATGGTGGAGACACTCGTAGACATCTCCGTGGACACCGCGAAGAGTGGAGGGGAGTCAGCATGCATAGATTTATGCAAGTGAGCCCTAAACCATCAGCAGGAGGCGAGACCCCAAAGGCTGCTGAGTACTGGCTAGAGAGGATGGAGCATTGCTTCAGAGAGTTCTGTTTCACAGATGAGGAAAATATGGAGACTCTTGATTTTTTGCTAGAGGGTCGAGCCAGGAAGTGGTGAAGATCTACTTCCGCACCTTTTATAGCAGCGAAAGGGGTAGCTAATTGGGCTGAGTTTTGAACTGCTTTCCAGAGATTATATTTTCCTCCAGCTCTTCATCAGGTGAAAGCCAGTGAGTTGCTTGGACTGCGTCAGGGGACGATGACTATTGAGGTGTATTAGCATAAGTTCTTTGATCTTCTACCTTATTGCCCGCATATCGCTGAGAGTTCTGTGACCAAGTATGATCATTTCCTTCAGGGTCTGAACCCTAAGTTTCATCAGATGGTTGCTGTTGGGAGCGACATGACCTATGAGGGTTTGGTGGACCTTTGTCATCAAGCCGAGGACAGCCTTTAGAGGAACAGGTCTATGATTTCTTCCGCATCCAGACCGACTAGTTCTTTGGGTCTAAGAGGCAAGTCTTTCAAGAAGCAGTGAGGCAGTTCTTCTTCTTCCGGATCTAGTGGAGTTCAGCTTTTCGGTAGCCAGGGGATGAGACATTGTCTTTGATAACTGTGTTTTGTATGCATATTTTTGTGTTTTTTTTTCATGCATTCATATGTTTTTGTTATTGTTTTATTTAGCTTTAGCATGCTTAATTCATTTATCTGCATAATACAATTTTTGTCCTTTTTGTAGGGAAACTCGGCAAAATCTTGATTTTTGGACAGAGCTTCACTCGCTCAAGGGAAGGGCTATGCTCGCTCGAGCGAGCCCGTGAGAGCAGAAATTTTCCAGAAAGTTGCTCGCTCGAGTGAGACATGTGCTCGCTTGAGCGAGAGAAGGAGTGAAGATCAAGACAGAAGGATTCTCGCTCAAGCGAGAATCTTTGCTCGCTCCAGAAAGCGAGGCGAAGAAATCTATTCCCGGGACAGAAAGTGTCTCGCTCGAGTGAGACTTGTGCTTGCTCGATTGAGAGACGCGTGCAGAATTTTTTAAAAAAAGAAACTCTTGCTCGGGAAGGATACTATCTTTTGAAGACCCTTGGGCATATAAATACAAATCTATTGATCAGAATAAGGGTTACACAACTTCGTTGAAGGCAAGAGGCGTCCAACATCATCTCTAATTCTACTTCTCTTCTTTTCTTTTTATTTTTGGATTTCTAGTTGATGTTTTGGATTAAAAACTTTTTTTCTTGAATCATGTTAAACTTTGAGTAGTTTTTTCCCTTTCGATCAAGGCGACGTGATTGAACCAGATAATTTATGTAGAAAACTTGATTTTTTATTCGAGAATTTTCAGACTTCATTTTATTTTATTTATTATCGAATTTATATTTGTCTTGCAAATTTCCTGGCCAGTTATTTGTTTGCATGTTAATTGATTCCAAGTCAACAGAAGAGGTTTTAATTTTGATCACTTTGATAATCAACATATTGTAAAAACCGACTAGAAATAGAATTCAGTTTCAGTGTGCGGTTTGGGTGTAAACTGAATTTTCACAGTTTGGCATGCATTCAAATTTGATTAGAATTACGAAAGATTAATTCGTCAATATTTGAATAGGTTTGATTGTTCTAGAAATAGTTCTTTGAATAATTTAGGAGAATTTCTGTGAATTAAGATTAAGTCTAAGTTTTAAATCGACTACTTGTTATATGAATTGTTTGGTACCTACGTGAGTCCTTGATCGAGCTTTTCCCAATTTGAATTAAATCCAAAAATCTTTGTTGCATTTTTATTGATTTGAAATTTATTTGCTATTTAAGTTTTAGTTTAAAATCAAATATCTCTTTTATTAATTAGTTTAGATTAAGTAGGAATAATCATATTCTGGTAGTCATATTTACACAGTCCCTGTGGGTTCGACATCGATTCTATTCACTATCTATAACTTGACCTGGTACGCTTTCAAATTGATTTTATATCACACCTATTTATTCGGTCAAGTTTTTGGCGCCGTTTTCGGGGACTGTTTGATATTAGAATTTTTATTTCTCTTGAGATTAGACTTTATTTATTTTCGTCAATTCTGAATTTTATTTCTTGGTGATTTTCAGGTACTATATGTTGTGCATGCATATCATTTGATCTAGAGAGCTACTGCCACTTGATTTGGAGATCGAACGCACGCTCAGCAGAATCTGAAAGGCTAAGAGATCTATAAATCTTGAACTTGAAATAGAATCTGAATCAAAAGAAGAAATGGCAAACAACATAACTGTTCTAGACATCATTCGTCCACCTACTGAAGGCTATGGATCTAGAATCGTTCGCCCTACTGTTGAGGCGAATAACTTTTAATTGAAGGCTTCAATCATTCAAATGATTCAGCTCATTATGGATTTTGATGTGTTCAAGTGGAAATAAACTTACAAGATGGAAGTCTACAAGGAAATTCAAGAGTTGGAAAAGTGAAGAAAAAAAGCTGAGTTCGAGCAAGAGGCGCGCCCGCCCTATCCTTAGGCGCGCCCGCGCTGTTAATGAAGAGTTCGAGATATAGAGTCGAGCTAGAGGCGCGCCCGCGCCGTCGATGAAATTTTTAAAGTATGTTTTGCGAGTTGAGAGGGCGCCCGCCCTGTTCTAGGCGCGCCCGCGCCGTCGTCTGATTGGAATTTTAGAGTCCGATTGTTTATGGAAACTTGGGGGATATCTTTGGTATTTTTTTGGACGATTGTTAGTTCATATTTAAGGGATTTTTCGGAGTCATAGTAGAGGGGGATCAGCCACCAATACACACAATATTCGGAGAGCACTTATGTGAGTTTTTTGGAGTTGAAGAACTGAAGATTGCTTGGAATGAAGACGAAGACTTTTTGACCGGACACGAAAGAAAGACTACGGCTTTGTTTCTTCTTTTTAGTTTCTTTTGATTGTTGAATTATGTTTGAGATATTATACATGATTTGGTTTTTATTGAATTCGAGCATGAACTAAACTTTTCTAGTCTAGAGGTTGACGTAGCTTGGTTGAGACCTATTCATGAATCTTTGATTTTAATGAATTGAATTTCTATAGATTAATTGTGTTTCTAGAATTGAATGTCTTCTTAATTTATTGGCCATAAATTGAGTTGTTATATTTACTTAGAATCATTGCTCGGGAGAGGGGATTTTGAGTAGGATCAATAGAAACTACACTGTTAATTGTTTATATAGCTCGAGAGAGTATATAACTTTAATAGAACCTTTAAGGAACATCATTTTACACATATCACTACATTTAGATTTTTAATAGGGATATTGAAATCGAATTGTAAGTTGATACACTCTATTTATTGCTCGGGAGAGGGAAATAGAATACTCTAAGTGTTTTTGGTTATTAATCGAAGGAAATTCATAAAATAGATTAATTAGGATTGAATATTGTCGAGACCAAGTGAAATCAAAACCTCTGGACTATTTTTCTCTGATTGATAATTCCTATAAATTTGTGTGTGTGTGAGCTGAATAATTTCTATTTATTTATTTTAGTTATTCTGCAAAACTCTTGAAGTTTGATTTTCTAGATAAAATTAAGACTATTTTAATTACAAGTATTGAATCTTTTCATTTTACTCCCTGTGGGATCGACACTCTTTCTTTCACTATACTAAAACTTAACACTCGTACGCTTGCAAGGAAAATTCACAACAAGTTTTTGGCGCCGTTGCCGGGGAGTAATTTTGATTATTTTTAATCTTGTTACCAATTAGTCGAAGTTTTAATTTAGAGTTTTTTTTCTTATTTTAATTTAAGTACTAATAAATTGTTATTGTTCGTAATTGCAGTTTATGCGAAGA
Source organism: Henckelia pumila (assembly GCF_033568475.1). Lineage (NCBI taxonomy): Eukaryota > Viridiplantae > Streptophyta > Magnoliopsida > Lamiales > Gesneriaceae > Henckelia > Henckelia pumila. The sequence continues at coordinate 98,932,170 of NC_133123.1, read as the reverse complement.
TCTCAAAGTGCGAATTATTTTCTCTTTGATCCAGAGATTGAACGAACTGCAAGAGCTTTGAGAAAAGCTAGGAGAGAAGAACAATTAAACATGGCTGAAGAAGATGTCAATGAATTGCCTTTGGTGCCAATTAGAGATCATTTCAGGCCAACGATCCAGGCTCACTATTCTGGAATCGCTAGAGTGACAATAAATGCCAACAACTACGAGTTGAAGCCGGCCTTAATCAACATGGTTCAGCAGAACCAATTCAATGGAACTGCCACAGCTGATCCTCATTTACACTTGCGCACTTTTCTAGAGATTACTGATACTGTTAAAATAAATGGTGTTTCTGAGGATACAATACGCTTACGTTTGTTTCCTTTTTCTCTTAGGGACAAAGCACGGAGTTGGCTGCAGGAATTGCTACTAGGACGCATAACAACTTGGGAGGGCATGGCTGTGAAATTCTTAGAGAAATTCTTTCCACCATCCAAGGCAACCCAGCTAAAGATTGAGATCAGTACCTTCCAACATCATGATTCTGAACAGCTATATGAGGCATGGGAAAGGTACAAAGATTTGTTAAGGCGTTGTCCTAATCATAATATTGCAGATTGGGAAGAAATAGAGTTTTTCTACAATGTATTAAATACGCATACAAGAATGTCGGTGGACTCTGCTGCTGGAGGAACTATATTTGCCAAGGACCCCGTTCAAGCTTATGATATGCTGGAACAGATGACTATCAATAGTTATCAATGGCCATCTGAACGTACGGGAGTCAAGAGGGGAGTGTACAGTGTGGATCCTCTTACATCCATTACTGCACAGTTATCTGCGTTGAGTACACAAGTGGCTTCTCTGAACAAGGTAAATATCGCAGAACCTGCAGGTGTGTCGGTTTCCATAGATGAATCTCATCCACCTGAGGAAGCTCAATATATCAATCCCAGAGTCTATGGAAACTATCGAGGTAACCCTCCTCCTAATACTTATCATCCTGGTTTACGTAACCATGAAAACTTTTCTTATGCCAACAACAAGAATGTGTTGAACCCCCCTCCGGGATTCAATAAAAATCAAGGGGAAGGTAAAGCATCGTTGGAGGATGTGGTGTCTACATTTGTTACTGAATCTAACAAGCGGATGTCAAGAACTGAAACTCGAATGGATAGCATGGAGACACACATGTGTAGTTTGGGAGCTATGATGAAATCCATGGAGACACAGATTGGACAGCTTGCAAATGCTTTGAAGGATCAAAACAGAGGACAGTTTCCCAGCAATACTAAAGTAAATCCAAAAGAGCAGTGCAAAGCAGTTGAGTTGAGAAGTGGGAAGAAGTTAGAAGAGAAAGAGCAGAGCAAAGCAAAAGAAAGTGAAGAACCAGTGACTGAAGAAATTGTGGTTGAAGAGCCCAAGAAGGAAGCTGAATCTAAACCGATGTACAAGCCACAACTTCCTTATCCACAGCGGTTTAAGAAGAAGGCACTTGATGAGCAATTTTCCAAGTTTCTAGATATCTTCAAGAAGATACACATCAATATTCCATTTGCAGATGCCTTGGAACAAATGCCTAATTATGCAAAATTCATCAAAGATGTAATGTCTAAGAAGAGGAGATTGCAGGACAACGAAGTGGTGAATTTGACAGAAGAATGTAGCGCAATCCTGCAGAAAAAATTGCCACAAAAGTTGAAGGATCCAGGGAGTTTTACTATCCCTTGTTTTATTGGTGGTTCTAAGGTAAATAGAGCTTTATGTGATTTAGGATCCAGTATAAATTTAATGACTTTTTCTGTTTACAGGACTTTGGAGCTTGGAGAAGTCAGGGCGACCACCATCACATTATAGCTGGCGGATCGGAGTATCACATACCCACGGGGTATTGTGGAGGATGTTTTGGTAAAGGTCGATAAGTTCATATTTCCAGCAGATTTCGTGATTTTGGACATGGATAAAGATGAAGAAACTCCCTTAATTTTTGGGAGACCTTTTCTAGCTACTGCACGCGCATTGATCGATGTACACAAGGGAGAACTCACACTTCGAGTTGGTGGTGAAGTGGTGATTTTTAATATTTATCACACCATGAGGGGCCCAAATGAGGTAAGTACATGTAAGAGCATTGAAATTATTGATTCTTATAACTCTTTTTCATGTGTAGAAAGTACGGATCCGCTCGAACGATGTTTGGTGGCAGACGAGATGGTTGAGAAGGAAGAGGATTGGGAGTTACATGAACAAAAAGTATTCCTAGACAGCGCTCCGAAAGAAAAAATGGTAAGGTCTAAGGAATCTGAAACTTTGGAAAATAGTGCACCAGAGGTATCTCCTGAAACTCATGATCTGAAAGCATTGCCTGCGCACTTATGTTATGAATTTCTTGGTGAAAATTCTACTTGTCCTGTTATTATATCTGCGCATTTGTCTGCTGTAGAAAAAGATAAGCTGTTGAGAGTTCTGAGAAATTTTAAAACCGCTCTAGGATGGTCAATTTCTGACATTAAGGGTATTAGTCCAACAATTTGCATGCATAAAATTTTGATGTAAGAGTCGTATGCTCCTTATGTTGATCATCAGAGAAGGTTGAATCCCGCCATGAAAGAGGTAGTTAAGAAAGTGGTTTTAAAGCTGTTGAATGCGGGAGTGATTTATGCTATTTCTGACAGTAGTTGGGTATCTCCTGTTCAAGTGGTGCCTAAGAAGGGTGGGATTACTGTGGTTAAGAACGAGAATAATGAGTTAATCTCGACACATACAGTAACTGGCTGGCGAGTTTGTATAGATTATAGGAAGTTGAATAAAGCTACTCGTAAAGATCATTTTCCACTTCCTTTTATTGATCAAATGCTTGATAGACTTGCTGGTTATTGCTATTACTGTTTCTTAGATGGTTATTCAGGCTATAATCAAATTGCTATAGCACCGGAAGATCAGGAGAAGACTACCTTTACGTGTCCCTATGGCACGTTTGCTTTCAGGAGGATGCCGTTTGGACTGTGTAATGCACCTGCAACTTTTCAGAGGTGTATGATGGCAATTTTTGCAGATATGGTGGAGGACGTGATGGAAGTGTTTATGGATGACTTTTCAGTATTTGGTTCCTCTTTTGATCATTGTTTGCATAATCTGTCTCTTGTTTTGCAGAGGTGCCAAGAAAAGAATTTAGTTCTTAACTGGGAAAAATGTCACTTCATGGTTCAAGAGGGCATTGTCCTTGGACATAAAGTGTCATCCAATGGATTAGAGGTGGATCGAGCCAAAGTGGTTGCAATAGAGAAGCTTCCACCTCCGAAGAATATCAAGGGCATCAGAAGTTTTTTAGGCCATGCAGGGTTTTATCGGCGTTTCATCAAGGATTTTTCTAAAATCACAAAACCTCTGTGTAATTTACTTGAAAAAGATTCTACATTCATTTTTGATGATGATTGTTTGCAGGCATTTGAAAAGATCAAGACGGCATTGACCACAACACCCATCATGATTGTGCCAGAGTGGAATGAGCCCTTTGAGCTTATGTGTGATGCTAGCGACTATGCAGTGGGCGCGGTATTAGGCCAAAGGAGAGATAAGATTTTTAGAGCTATATATTACGCCAGTCGCACCATGGACGCCGCACAGCAAAACTACACTACCACTGAAAAAGAGATGCTTGCAGTAGTCTTTGCTTTTGATAAATTTCGTCCATATTTAATTGGTACTAAAGTAGTTGTTTTTACTGACCATGCAGCAATTCACTACTTGTTTGCAAAAAAGGATGCCAAGCCACGCTTGATAAGGTGGATTCTACTTTTACAAGAGTTTGATTTTGAGATCAAGGACAAGAAGGGTAGTGAAAATCAAGTTACTGATCACTTGTCAAGATTGGAGCTAGAAGACGTGAAGGAGGAGGAGAGCATAAAGGAATTGTTTCCGGATGAACAAATCTTTGAGGTAAGTTCCTTTATTCCATGGTTTGCTGATATTGCAAATTTCTTGTCTTGTGGTGCTATGCCTCCAGAGTTGAATAGACATCAAAAGAAGAAGTTTTTCCATGACATTAAGTTCTACTTGTGGGATGATCCCTATGTTTTCAAACGTTGTGCCGATCAAGTGATTCGGAGATGTGTGGCGGGACAAGAGGCAAATGAAATCTTGGAGCAATGCCATTCCTCCCCCTATGGACATTTTGGACCCACCCGCACTGCTGCTAAGGTATTACAATCTGGTTTTTATTGGCCTACGTTGTTTAAAGATAGTTATACCTTGGTGAAATCATGTGATAAGTGTCAAAGAACGGGAAATATTTCAAGAAGGCATGAATTACCCCTCACAAATATTTTAGAAGTAGAATTATTTGATGTGTGGGGTATTGATTTTATGGGTCCCTTTCCCCCTTCTTTTGGGTACACTTATATTTTGTTAGCAGTTGATTACGTTTCGAAATGGGTGGAAGCCATTGCCACCTCGACTAATGACGCTCGTGTTGTAGTTAAATTTTTGCAAAAGAATATCTTCACGCGGTTTGGAACTCCACGAGCAATAATCAGTGATGAAGGTACGCATTTCTGCAATAAGATTTTTAATACCTTGCTCACGAAGTATGGTGTCAGGCATAAGGTGGCGTGCGCATACCATCCTCAAACCAATGGCCAGGTGGAGATCTCTAACCGGGAAATTAAGCAAATCTTGGAGAAAACGGTTAAGACAAATCGAAAAGATTGGGCAATCAAGCTAGATGACGCCATTTGGGCCTACCGCACTGCATTCAAAACCCCCATTGGGATGTCTCCCTTCAGGCTGGTTTTTGGTAAGGCATGTCATTTACTGTTGGAGTTAGAGCACAAGGCGTTTTGGGCTATCAAGAAGCTAAACATGGATCTCGAAGCATCCGGAGAGTTGCGGAAACTACAGTTGAATGAATTGGATGAATTCCGGAGTGAAGCATATGAGAATGCCAAGATCTACAAAGAGAAAACAAAGAAGTGGCATGATAAAGTTATTGTGCATAGGGAATTCGAAAAGGGTCAGAGAGTTTTGCTATTTAACTCTCGGTTGAAATTATTTCCAGGAAAGTTGAAATCGCGATGGTCACGGCCGTTTCTCGTTGAGACTGTGTATCCACATGGTGCCATTGAATTGCGATGTACAGATGGAAGAGTTTTCAAGGTCAATGGGCAGAGAGTCAAGAACTACTTTGGCAATGAAGTACCACCCGCATCCAGCACATTGCTTAATGATCCCAACTAAAGAATGGTGCACGTCGGGCTGATGACTTTAAAACAAGCGCTTTTTGGGAGGCAACCCAAATTTTTTTTAGTTTTTTGTCTTTGCTTTCTCGTTTTAATTTTTGTTTTTTAGTTTTTACTGTTAATTTTGTTGTTTTGGAATTAATTTGTTTTTTTTCTTTGATTTTTTCAGAATTTTGGATGCAAATCTCGAGGTGAAGGCGCGCCCGCTCTTCTATTAGGCGCGCCCGCACCTCTCCTGCAATGATATTGTGAATTTTTCGAGCTCAAGGCGCGCCCGCCCCGTCTTTAGCGCGCCTGCCCCGGCCCTGCTATTTCACGAACGAGCAAGAGGCGCGCCCGCCCGTACCTCTTGCGCGCCTGCCCCGTCACCGATCTCTTCTATCTAACCTACTATTTTCTTTCCTTTCTCCCAAATCTTTTCCCTAATTTCTTGTCCACTTTCCTCCTCACGAATTCTTCCCCTCTTTTCTTGTTATATCGGCTAGTGTCTCTCATCCTCTCCAAATTCCCCCCAATCTAATTTCTTTCTTCCTCTCTTTGACGCGGGATGGTCGAACCACTTTTATCCGGGGCACGCCTATTTTAATGTTTGGAGATTGGAGATTGGGGAAGCTTTTGATTATCTACTCTTCTTGAGCTCATATGGAGTAAGTCATTCTTTTGGTACTTCTACAATTGTTTTGGGTGGTGTGTATTTCGCAAAATTCTACTCGTGCGATTCGTGAGTCTTGAACTATTAATTGATTAATCGATCTTTGAAGTGTGAATTCTATTGGATTGTTGCGGAAGCGGTTGTTGTTGTGTGTGGATTGTGGAGTAGATTTAAATTTGGGGAAGTTGTGATTGTGGTAAATTGGTTATTTGTGCGTGTCGTGTGGTGCCTACTAAGTGTTTGATTCATGGCCCCAAAGAAGAAGCAAAAATCTGTTGCATCCTCTTCTCATGCTAATCCAGAGCATGAGCCGCAGCGTTTCTGGAATGAGAGTGCTGAACAGCATTATCAAAATTGTCTAGGCAAAACGATATTACCGGAGCGTGGGTTTGACATGACATTGGGGTTTGGGAACGATGAGTTTTTGCATACAGTTGGTAGGGCTGTGAATGGGCGTCAATGGTTAAATTTTTTTAAACCACCGCAGGATGCAGTCGTCCCAATCGTTCGTGAATTTTATGCAAACTTGAAAGTAAAGCACATGCAGTTGAAAGTGCTTGTCCGAGGCCAGCTGGTGCCTTTTGATTCTCACACAATTAACACCTTGTACAACCTTCCACCAGTATTTCACGATGAGTATACGGAGTACCGAGCGAATGAAGTGGATTACGCGGCGATTCTGAGCCGTATTTGTGTTCCGGGTGCGGAATGCCGCATGGGCCGTGATCATCAGCCTTCTATGTTGAAGAAGACCGAGCTAATTCCTGATGCTAAGCTATGGTACAACTTTGTGTGTGCTCGTCTTAAACCGACTGACCACGAGCATGAGGTGACACGAGAACGAGCGATTCTTGTTTATTGTATTTTAGAGGGCAAAGCAATCGACTTGGGACAGATTTGTCAAGCAACTATTCAGGGTGTGGCGGCAGGTAAGACGACTGGCGGGTTTGCTTTGCCCGCACTTATCACTGATCTTTGTGAAGCGGCTGGAGTTGAGTGGGGCCAAAATGAAGAATTGTTGAAAGCTACTGCTCCTATTGCTTGTCATACTCCTTTTCGCATGATACCGGCTTCTGAGCACCGAACTCGCGCTGAGAGGCGAGATTTTAATGAGCGAGCAGCTGCATGAAGCGGCCCTGCACCTCGAGCTCAAGCACCCCCTATTGCGCCCGATCGTGTTGCTATTCTGGAGGATGAATTGAGAGCACACCGTCAAGAGTTTCGGACATTTCAGCAGACTACTGGTGTCTTTATGGACTACATGATGGATTTTACAGATGCTTTGAGACATCAGTTTCCACACGCTGCTAGTTCGGCTCATCCATTTCCTCTGTATCCACAGTGGCCACCCACTTTTGGCCCTTCTGATCCGTCCCCTGATGATGCTGCTGATGATGGCGACGACTACTGACGCTCGTTGTTTGTGGTACATGTCCTTTATGCTTTCTTGTTTTAATTCCTTGAGGACAACGAATGTACTAAGTTTGGGGGAGTTGTGTCAATTCTGACTTTTATTGTTTTTATTTAGTTTCTTTTGGTTTTGTTTTTTTTATTTTAGTTGTTTGGTTCTTAGGAGTTGTGTTGTGTTGGTGTGTGGCTGCATTTGAAAATTTTTTTGAGAAATTTATGTAGTTGTGTTGATATGGATTGATGACCAATGATGTTAATTTTGTTTGTTTTGTAACTGAAGTCCATGACTACCTGCCTAGCTGACAAAATTTTGAAATAAATGGAACCAAGTGAACAATTGAACTCCTATATATTCTGTGATTTTGCTTGAATCTGAATCTTGAGACAGACAAACATAAAAAGGATTGAGGCATTGTTTGGATGTTTTTTTTTTTTTTGGGGCCTTGAATTTGATTGAATCAGTGCATCCTTAGTTGCCCATTTGAGCTTACACGCATATTTGTACTTAGAGGTACGATAATTTTGAAACTACTTGTGAAAATCATCGTTTATTGCTGATGATTATCCCTTTCTGCACTGATTGAGATTTGTATGATTTAATTGTGGATTGAGACTTGTCTAGAACTAGTTCGGACACCCCTTGAGGCGAAATACGGGCAAAACTGTGATTAGAAATGATTTAGGCGATTTTTCTGAATTCATTTGAGCCTTTCAAGCTACCTTGTAATGAATTTTATCCCTAGTACCTTGTTTGAGCCTAATTGAAAATCGAGTGGCATGCATGTAAATGTGTGATTAAACCCCCATTCGTCATTATTTCAAGGTCCTACATTGACTACTTGAATAGCCTAAACACTAATTCCTACCTTTAAGGGAGTAATTTGAATGCTAAAATGTTGTATGCTCCTAGCTTTATTTGTGAAAAAAGGATTGGTGTGGTGGATGAATTGAAAAGATGAAAAGAGGTAGTAGAAAAAAGAGTTGAAAAATGTGGTTGAAAAAGTTGTGAAAAAGAAGAGAACGTGAAAAAGTTGAAATTTTAATGAAGTGAATTGAAATAGAAGTGAATTGTGAAAGAAAAGGAGTTGAAATTAGAATTGAGTTTGAGCATAAATGTTAATTACTCCTTATTTGAATTCTTTTCCTTCATTTGTAGCCATGAGCCAGGCCTTGCATTATAAGCTTATTAAGTCCTATTGACCGAGTCACAGTTTCCCAATATAATAGTGGAAAGGGGTTGCGAGAAGTTAGCCTATGGACTGTTGATTGAAACTTAAATGATTATGAATTCTTAATCGAAACACGCACACACTATGTTCTTTGAATTAAACCAATTGAGTGTGGTTGTGATGGTATATCCTTGAATTTGATCCTGTTTTACCATGAAAGTCCTCATGATTTGTGAATGTTTGAATTGAGTTAAGAGAAGAGTATTTTGAAACGTGAGTTGCGGAGTTTATGAGTTTATGAGGTTGAATTACTTTTCTGAACATCGTACTTTTCAAGTGTTAGTAGGGCAGAGATGATTGGATTTAAATTGTTTTGAAATTCCATACTGAGGTCATTAATCCATAGTCATTCTTGATGGTTATTGTTCTTGCAATTGAGTGGAGTTTGAGTTAGTTTTGCTCGAGACGAACAAAAGTTCAAGTTTGGGGGAATTTGATAAGTGCATTTTGTGCACTTAATTTGTATATGGTTTTACTTGACTTTTGAAATTTATTGGTAGATATTGCGTGAAATTGTTGTTGTTTTTATGGTTGTAGGAAGTTATGGATTTTGATGTGATCAAGTGGAAATAAACTTACAAGATGGAAGTCTACAAGGAAATTCAAGAGTTGGAAAAGTGAAGAAAAAAAGCTGAGTTCGAGCAAGAGGCGCGCCCGCCCTATCCTTAGGCGCGCCCGCGCTGTTAATGAAGAGTTCGAGATATAGAGTCGAGCTAGAGGCGCGCCCGCGCTGACCCTAGGCGCGCCCGCGCCGTCGATGAAATTTTTAAAGTATGTTTTGCGAGTTGAGAGGGCGCCCGCCCTGTTCTAGGCGCGCCCGCGCCGTCGTCTGATTGGAATTTTAGAGTCCGATTGTTTATGGAAACTTGGGGGATATCTTTGGTATTTTTTTGGACGATTGTTAGGTCATATTTAAGGGATTTTTCGGAGTCATAGTAGAGGGGGATCAGCCACCAATACACACAATATTCGGAGAGCACTTCTGTGAGTTTTTTGGAGTTGAAGAACTGAAGATTGCTTGGAACGAAGACGAAGACTTTTCGACCGGACACGGAAGAAAGACTACGGCTTTGTTTCTTCTTTTTAGTTTCTTTTGATTGTTGAATTATGTTTGAGATATTAAACATGATTTGGTTTTTATTGAATTCGAGCATGAACTAAACTTTTCTAGTCTAGAGGTTGACGTAGCTTGGTTGAGACCTATTCATGAATCTTTGATTTTAATGAATTGAATTTCTATAGATTAATTGTGTTTCTAGAATTGAATGTCTTCTTAATTTATTGGCCATAAATTGAGTTGTTATATTTACTTAGAATCATTGCTCGGGAGAGGGGATTTTGAGTAGGATCAATAGAAACTACACTGTTAATTGTTTATATAGCTCGAGAGAGTATATCGCTTTAATAGAACCTTTAAGGAACATCATTTTACACATATCACTACATTTAGATTTTTAATAGGGATATTGAAATCGAATTGTAAGTTGATACACTCTATTTATTGCTCGGGAGAGGGAAATAGAATACTCTAAGTGTTTTTGGTTATTAATCGAAGGAAATTCATAAAATAGATTAATTAGGATTGAATATTGTCGAGACCAAGTGAAATCAAAACCTCTGGACTATTTTTCTCTGATTGATAATTCCTAAAAATTTGTGTGTGTGTGAGCTGAATAATTTCTATTTATTTATTTTAGTTATTCTGCAAAACTCTTGAAGTTTGATTTTCTAGATAAAATTAACACTATTTTAATTACAAGTATTGAATCTTTTCATTTTACTCCCTGTGGGATCGACACTCTTTCTTTCACTATACTAAAACTTAACACTCGTACGCTTGCGAGGAAAATTCGCAACAAGACCCCTACGCTCATTTGGAGCATTTTATGTTGATCTACGACACTTTTAAGGCTAATGGGGTAACATCTGATGCAGTGTGGTTGCGGTTATTCCCATTTTCTCTGCAAGGCGAAGATGTGGAATGGCTAGACGAATTGTCTGCTGGTTCTATCACTACATGGAACCAACTTGTTCAGACTTTTTTGAACAAGTATTTTCCTCCCACCAAGATGGCAAAACTATTTTCTGACATTATCTCATTCAGGCAGAAGGAATTGAATCTCTACATGTGGCTTGGACCCGATTCAAAAATATGTTGAGGATGTGTCCTCAACATAATCTTACTCAGAGACAGCAGAATCAGACCTTCTACAACGGGGCTGATCAATCTGTTCGATCCATGTTGGATGATGCTACTAACGGAAGCCTATTTAGGAAGACACCAGCAGAGGCATGGGAAATCATTGGAAACATGGCTGAAAGAAATATTGGATGGCCAGATGTTAAGAAGGAGAAAAAGGCTGGAGTACTAGAAGTCGATGCACTGATAGCACTGAATGCCAAAATCGATGCTATTACTCATCAGATGGAAATTATGCAGACAACTCGAGCCAATCAAGTGCAATCTCAGTAGCCTAAGGAACATCAAGTATTTTAGGTTGATGCGTTGAATTTCATGGGAAATCAAGGGAGTCATCCATACAATCCCTACAGCAATACCTATAATCTTTGCTAGAAGAATCATCTAAACTTCTCGTGGAAACCTGCAGATCCTACAGCCAACACATCAAATCCAGTTGAGAAATAGCCCTTCTTTGAATAAATCATGAGGAAATATGTAGCGGGTACTGAGACTCGTCTATAGAATCAGGATGCAATGTTGCAGAAGTTGGAAACACAGATGAGCCAGATAGCGACACAGCTGTCAACCAGGCCACCAGGATTGTTTCCTATCAATACTGAGAAGAATCCCAAGGATGTCAATGCTATTCTGGTGGTGACTAGATTGCAAGCAGAGATTGTAGAAAAGAATACGGAGGATGAGGAAGAAAGTGAGTCACTCAAGGAACAAGGGCTAAAGAAAGCACCCAAGCAAGCATACTCGATGCCTACGGGCAAGAAAGGTAAGTCTTCTAACCCAATTATTAATGATAATATTGATTTGAGTAAACTTCACTTTCCCCAAAGAGCAAAGCAACTGCAATTGGATAATCAATTTGAAATTTTTTTAGAGATTTTCAAAAAGCTTCATATCAATATTCCATTTGCAGATGCTTTGGATCAAATGCCCAGTTATGCAAAATTTTTGAAAGAGATTTTGTCAAACAAGAGAAAATTGGTGGATTTTGAAACTGTGAAGTTGTCGGAGGAATGTTCTGCTATTTTACAAAATAAACTCCCTCTGAAACTTAAGGATTCCGGTAGCTTTTCAATTCCATGCACTATTGGCAAATCATTTTTTAACAAGGCTTTATGTGAATTAGGTGCAAGCATTAATCTTATGCCTTATTCATGTTTTGAAAAGCTAGGAATTGGTGAAGTTAAGCCAACCACTATCTCCCTGCAATTAGCTGATAGATCTATAAAATATCTCAGGGGGATTGTGGAAGATGTGTTGGTTAAGGTAGATAAGTTTATATTTCCAGTGGACTTTGTTGTGCTTGATATGGAAGAGGATCGTGAGATACCTCTTATTTTGGGTAGACCTTTTTTAGCCACAGGAAAGGCATTGATGACAGGGATCGGTTAACTCGTGCCCGAACGCGCAGCGGAAATATAAAATTTTTTAACAAAAGAGATCCGATCACTTGTGTAGCATTCAAAAACTCAAACAACCATAGGGTGTTTATAATTTTACCTATCAATCTCAAAGATTGATTTATGGCTCCAACCAAGTTGATAAACAACTAGGCTCTTGAAAAAGGTAGACTCAATCTACAAGCTTCCAAAAGCACTCCTTGCTCAAAATGGATTCAACACTTCGAGCCTCCGAATTAGGTCCACGACTAGACGATCTAGATCCGCTTTAAATATGCACTAGAATATTTAGAGAATTTAGCATTGAGATATCATTTTTTTCTTCCCTCAAAATGAAAAAAAAACTTGGAGAAAACACTTAGAAGTGTTCGGCCATCACTTGGAATTAGAATAGAATATTGTGTAATGTGTTTATATTATATTAATGGAGAAGAATTGATTAGATACAATTAAAACCATGCATAGAAAAATGCATGACTTGCATGGAAAATTGCATCCAATCTTCCAACCCTTCAAATTCCATCACACACATACATATATATATATATATTATATATATATACACGCCTAATATATATTTATATATAAATATATATATTCAAATGGTTTTTGAACTTATTATAATTAATTATTAAACCTAAACCCATTTAAGTTTAATCAATTAATCAAATTCAACTTGAACTCATTCAAGTACACTAATAACAATAATTATATATAACACTATTTTATTTGAACTCTACTAGACTCAATAGTGTTTAATTAATTCAACACTTGAATTAATTTAATTATTAAAATGTCTACTAGTGTTAAATTAATTCAACACTTGAATTAATTAACTAAGTTCAAAATAATAGTTTAGAAAATCACCATTTTCATAAACTAATTATTTTAAGTCAACTTTTAATCTTGGAACACATTCACAAATTAAAAGTTACTTATTCCATTCATTCTCCAATTTAGAAGTCAAACTTCTAATTTATTTTACTTATAAACTCCTTTTTAAGTTGTTCAATACATTGAACTTATTTTAATCTCAACGGGATCTAGAAAGCTAGTACTTGTGTGACCCTCAGTGGTTCACTGATACAACTAGCAGTGGATTCACATCTCCATGTGATTCGAGATCAACAAGTCCCTTATATGAGCATACCCTATATAGCTTCATTATTATTGATCAACACATTGATAATAAGAACGTCAAAAAACTCAAGTCTGATAGTACCCAACAAGTCATGTAAACATCTAGCAGCATCGCTTACATGACTCCCTAGGTATCAAATGATAGTGCCTGCAAGAACCAATCAATTATGGTTAGCGTACAGTACGATCCTTTTAACTCATATATCCCGACCGATTCGACAACCATTGGTTTATCGAGAGTTGTCATTGAATCGATAACTATGTGTCATGCCGTAGTTGCATCGAAGGTGTAATTCAAGAAACCCCTTTCTTAATTACCACCTACTCTGATCAGAGATTTCAAGCTACGTATGCATGAGATAACATAGGATATCCATACCCGTAGGTAAGCGGTGAATCCCCGACTACAATGCATTGACTCCTATATGTTTCGTCACAACACCCAACATTGCCACCTGATGACTCCAGATGAGTCGGTAAACAAGTCAAAGTGAAGCACTAGTATATAAAGTCTCCATGTTGTCCCGGGTCATAAGGACTAATGGTGTACAACCATAAACTAGGACTTCTCCACTCGATAAGTGATAACTACTTGGAAAGTTCTTTAGGGAGGGTTGTTCAGTGCACTCTACAAGGAACACCTATTTGCATGTTTGGACATCTCCATGTCCCCTACCAATGAAACATGGTACTCATATAGCAAATACTAGTCTCAAGCTCGAGCGGCCTTTATCCTTCTTTATGGCGGCTGAATCGACTAGGAATAGTTTAGAATATACAGTATTCCAAATATGAGTTTCATGATAGTCATCACATGACTATCTCATATTCTTTCTACTATTTGTATATTCAAGGGCTTTATCTATGCAGCTAGCATGGGCATACTGATAATGATTTGCCAAATTAAATAATGTGAAATATTATTAAAATAAAGATTGTCATACAAGAGTTCTCACAAGGACCATCGGCCAACACATTGGCTCGACGAGCACCTACTCTAACAATCTCCCACTTTCCCTAGAGCCAACTACCCATATTCTTCAAACCCATTGATTCGCGATGCTTTTCGAACAATGGTCCTGGTAAAGACTTAGTTAGTGGATCAGCAACATTATCTGCGGAGGCGACTTTGTCTAACAAGACATCTCCTCGTTCCACAATTTCCCGGATGATGTGGTATTTTCTCAGTACATGTTTGGATTTCTGATGAGACCTTGGTTCTTTTGCCTGAGCAACGGCACCAGTGTTGTCGCAGTACACCGGGACTGGATCAACTCCATTATGAATAACGCCCAACTCTTGGACAAAATTCCTAATCCAAACAGCTTCCTTTGCAGCATCGGATGCAGCAATATATTCTGCCTCAGTGGTTGAATCCGCAGTGCTGTTTTGCTTGGAACTCTTCCAACAAACAGCAGCACCATTGAGCATGAATATAAAACCGGAAGTTGACTTCGAATCATCAACATCGCTTTGGAAGCTAGAGTCGGTATAGCCTTCCAATTTTAGTTCTCCACCCCCATAAACCAAGAACATATTCTTAGTCCTTCTCAAATACTTGAGAATGTCTTTCACAGCATTCCAATGTGGAAGACCAGGGTTCGATTGATATCTACTTGTAACACTTAGTGAAAAAGCCATGTCAGGACGTGTAGATATCATCGCATACATGATACTACCAATTGCAGATTCATATGGAATGCGTGTCATTGTCTCTATCTCTGCATCATTATTGGGAGACATGGACTTGGATATAGACATTCCATGACACATTGGTAGATGTCCTCTCTTAGACTCATCCATCGAGAACCTCTTCACGATGGTATCAATGTATGTGGACTGGGTGAGACCAAGCAATCTTTTCGATCTATCCCGATAGATTTGTATTCCCAATACAAAAGATGCTTTACCCAAGTCCTTCATCGAGAACTTACTCGATAACCATACTTTAGTTGATTGCAACATTCCTACATCATTCCCAATGAGTAGAATGTCATCAACATAAAGTACCAGGAATGTCATAGCACTCCCACTGACCTTCTTATATACACATGGTTCCTCAGGATTCTTAGTAAACCCAAACTCTTTAATTGTACCATCAAATCTTAGGTTCCAGCTCCTAGATGCCTGTTTGAGACCATAAATAGATCTCTGAAGTTTGCATACTTTATGCTCACTTCCGATAGATGTGAACCCTTCAGGTTGAGACATGTAAATTTCTTCCTTAATATCCCAATTAAAAAAAGCTGTCTTCACATCCATCTGCCATATTTCATAGTCGTACCATGCGGCAATGGCAAGCATTATCCTAATAGACTTGAACATTGCGACTGGAGAAAAAGTTTCTTCAAAGTCAACTCCTTGTCTTTGAGTATAACCTTTTGCTACCAATCGATCCTTGAAGGTCACAACCTTCCCATCCGTCCCAAGCTTCCTCTTGTAAATCCATTTACACCCTATAGGAACAATTCCTTCAGGTGGATCCACAAGATTCCACACTTCTTTCGAATACATGGAATTCATCTCAGATTCCATAGCTTCAAGACATTTGGATGAATCGGCATCAGACAACGCTTCCTTGAAGGTCCTTGGATCACATCCATGGTCAGGCTCATCTTGGCCCTCTTCAAGAAGCAGACCATACCTCACAGGTGGTCTCGAGATCCTCTCGGATCTTCTAGAAACTTGTATCTCCTCTCTTGGCAGTTAGGGTGTGGGTTCCACAATCGTGGGTGTTTCTCGAACTTTTTCGAGTTCTATCATCTCCCATTTTCTATCTAATAGAAATTCCTTCTCTAAGAAAGTTGCATTCCTAGAAACAAACACCTTTGTTTCTTTGGGATGATAGAAATAATATCCAACCGAATTCCTTGGATATCCCACGAAGTAGCATAAAATGGATCGAGCATCCAATTTATCTCCCACTGTCTGCTTCACATAAGCAGGGCACCCCCATATTCTAAGATAAGAATATTTAGGAGGCTTTCCCATCCATATCTCATATGGTATCTTATCAACTGCCTTTGAATGGAAATTGTTCAACAACAGTGCCGCTGTCTCAAGCGCATATCCCCAAAAGGATGGCAGAAACTACGTGAACCCCATCATAGACCGAACCATGTCCATCAAAGTTCGATTACGACGTTCTAAAACACCATTCAACTGAGGTGTACCAGGAGGAGTCCACTGTGAGAGAATCCCATTCTCCCTAAGATACTCTTGGAATTTAGTACTCAAGTACTCACCACCTCGATCCGATGATGCTTCGTCCCAATTTTTTTTCTACTTCATTTCTGAATTCTTTGAACTTTTCAAAAGCTTCAGATTTGTATTTCATCAAATACACATACCCATACCTAGAGAAGTCATCGGTAAAGGTAATGAAGTAAGAATGTCCGTGCTTAGTGGTGATGCTAAGTGGACCACACACATCTGTATGGATCAAATCCAACAGTCCCTTGGCTCGCTCCACATAGCCCTTAAAGGGAATTTTGGTCATCTTTCCTTTTAGACAGGGTTCACAAGTAGTAAGAGAATTAATATCAGACATATCAAACATGCCTTCTCCCAATAGCTTGTTCATCCTTTTAAAAGATATATGACCTAATCGAGCATGCCATAAGTGTGCTGGATTTAGATTATCTTGTTTTCTTTTGGATGTTGTTGATATCTCTTGGACATTGTACATAGGAATATCTTTCAATTTTAAATTATAGAGATCATTTTCCAATTGTCCTATACCAATTAAACATTCATTCTTGTAAATATTGCAAACACCTTTGCCAAATAAACAAGAATATCCATCTTTATTAAGCATATAAATGGAAACAATGTTTTTCACCAAATCTGGTACAAACAAAACATCTCTCAAACATAATTTAAAATCATTGTCCAACAATAAGTATACATCTCCAATAGCTTTGGCAGCAACTCTTGCCCCATTGCCCATCCTCAAGAAGGTTTCACCATCCCTAAGTCTCCTACTTCTTGCCATCACCTGCAAATCATTACAGAGATGTGAGCCACAGCCGGTATCTAATACCCAAGAAGAAGAGTTAAATGAAATGTTTACTTCAATGTAGAACATACCTTTTCCAGAACTATTCTGGTCAAGATATTCTTTGCAATTACGCTTCCAATGTCCAGGTTTCTTGCAATGATGACAGACGTCATTAGTCTTGTTAGCCTTAACTGGTGTGGCTACCACAACGGGACTTGGAGCTTGCCTCTTCAAGGGAACATTCATTTTGGGAGCATGGAAAGAATGCTTCTTTCCCTTCCCACATGGTCTAATCTTTGAACCAGATGAAGATCCCACATAAAGAACCGACTTCTCTTTCTTGATTGTGGATTCAAACGTAACAAGCATGTTAACCAACTCCTCAAGGGTTGGATCTAACTTGTTCATGTTGAAATTCACCACAAAAGGATCAAATGTGCTAGGCAGTGACAAGATCAACACGTCTGTGGTCAACTCAGTTGGTAGCACAAGATCCATGCTAACGAGTTTCTCCACGAGCCCAATCAACTTCAGGCCATGCTCAAGGACCGAAGCCCCATCTTGCATGCGCAAAGTGATTAGCTCCTTTACAATCGCATGTCGAAGTGGGCGTGTTTGTTCACCAAAGAGTTCTTTGAGATGCAAATGAATGTCAGCAGCATGCTTTGCACTCTCAAAATGTTGTTGAAACTCATCATTCATAGAAGCTTGCATATAACACTTGGCTTTCAAGTCATGGTCACACCAATCCTTGTAAGTCTGTAGCTCCTCAGGGCTACAATCAGTCGGAGCAATATAAGGGGGCGACTCATCAAGTGTGTATGCAATCCTCTCCGAGTTCAAGACGATTTTCAGATTTCTTAGCCAATCGAGGTAATTTGGATCGGTCAGTAAATGTTTGTCGAGTATTGAAGATAGCGGATTGCGAATTGATGACATTGTCAAAAACTTTGTACTGAAAAGTAATAACAAATAAATGTCAATGACTATTTTAAAATACTTAATAAGATATAAAGTATGGACTTTAACTTTATAAATATTTACTCCCACTGTTTTGACATTTTTGCTACCCTCTAGTAAAAACGGGAAACTCCTTTCCTCAGTAGGTACATAAGGTCCAATTAGCCAATCATGATCCCGAATAAAATCAGCCAATCACGATTTCTAAAAGGTAGTTTCCAATTGCATCTCCATGCAACCCTTACGTAAACTTTTGTCTCACGCTTGATTAGGACCCAATAAAATGACGTCATTCATCTTTACGTGTCAAGCCTTACCCATCGATATCGAACCTTAATAGATGGTCGCCATGAGTTCCCCCAATAATATGAGCCAAAGTCATGGGAGTTCCACGTAGTTCACATCACCATGTCAATGGATGTCACAGCTTTCCGGCATCCAAGCCCCCCAATAATATGAGCCGAGCATTGAATACGGGTAGCGTTCGTCATGCATCCATTGTCGATGGAAGACATGGAAATTATAAACAAATTTATAATTCCCCTTTTCGGGCTTGATATAAATTTTGAATCTAATTCAAAATGAGGGGTTTTAATTTTGAAATGGTCTCATCATTAATTTTAAAGATCGCCATGTTTGATCGTATGCTTGCCGGATTCATGCAAGTTTTTTTATTATAAAATAATAACGTACATACTCATTAACAAGGATGATCAATCGCCCCAAAACTATTCGGCCCGTGTGAGCCAAACACGGGCCTAGGTCCAATCCTAGGTAATGCATGGGATGCAAATGCAACAATTACATAAGCTTCCAATATTTACAGGTCTTGGTTCTTCATAATTCATCATGGCCCACCATCTTCCAATCTTGAACTTCCACTATCAAATATTTTACATTAAAATATCCATGGAAAATAGGGATACATCTCATGGGGTGGAAACGGGCCATAAACCAATTCCACTTTATAATTTGATAATTATTACAACCATACAACACAAAATATCCTAGCATACACCTAGCAAATTGGTCTTGGGCTTTTGATCATCCTTCATGCACAATATCACATATCATACACCATCAATTATTTATCTCAATAATAAATTGATCAAATATTATATATCTTGGTCCAATCACTAACCACCATAATTATAAAATAAATTAACAAAATAAACAAACACCTTTGTTTACTTTAAAATTAATTTATTTATAATTAAATTTCTTGTAAATCACAATTTACTATAAATAATCAAAGTCACACTTTAACTATTTATTTTATGAGAAAAATCACATATTATAAAGTTTAATTTTTCATAAAAATCAACTATAATGTATTTAACAATTTAGGGCCTATGACACATGATATTCCAAAACACCTTTTGAAAAACTCAAGTCGTCATAGTCGTCACAAAAACTCCATCGCCGGATTTCGGCCAAAATTTTTTTTTTATTCAAAAGTATGGGGCAGCCCATGGCTGCCCCTAGGACCCCTTTGGGCAGCCCATAGGCTGCCCAAAACCAAAAAAAAATATTTTATAAAAACAGCCCCAAAATTGATAAATCTTGATTTTCTCATGCGGTTAGAAATTGACCTCAACATAATATCCAACAAATACTACACAAAAGAGTAACCTAGGATCTGATACCACTGACGAGGATCGGTTAACTCGTGCCCGAAAGCGCAGCGGAAATATAAAATTTTTTAACAAAAGAGATCCGAGCACTTGTGTAGCATTCAAAAATTCAAACAACCATAGGGTGTTTAGAATTTTACCTATCAATCTCAAAGATTGATTTATGGCTCCAACCAAGTTGATAAACAACTAGGCTCTCGAAAAAGGTAGACTCAATCTACAAGCTTCCAAGAGCACTACTTGCTCATAATGGATTCAACACTTCGAGCCTCCGAATTAGGTCCACGACTAGACGATATAGATCCGCTCTAAATATGCACTAGAATATTTAGAGAATTTGGCATTGAGATATCATTTTTTTCTTCCCTCAAAATGAAAGAAAAACTTGGAGAAAACACTTAGAAGTGTTCGGCCATCACTTGGAATTAGAATAGAATATTGTGTAATGTGTGTATATTATATTAATGGAGAAGAATTGATTAGATACAATTAAAACCATGCATAGAAAAATGCATGACTTGCATGGAAAATTGCATCCAATCTTCCAACCCTTCAAATTCCATCACACACATACATATATATATATATATATATATATATATATATATATATAAATATATATATTCAAATGGTTTTTGAACTTATTTTAATTAATTATTAAACCTAAACCCATTTAAGTTTAACCAATTAATCAAATTCAACTTGAACTCATTCAAGTACACTAATAACAATAATTATATATAACACTATTTTATTTGAGCTCTACTAGACTCAATAGTATTTAATTAATTCAACCCTTGAATTAATTTAATTATTAAAATGTCTACTAGTGTTAAATTAATTCAACACTTGAATTAATTAACTAAGTTCAAAATAATAGTTTAGAAAATCACCATTTTCATAAACTAATTATTTTAAGTCAACTTTTAATCTTGGAACACATTCACAAATTAAAAGTTACTTATTCCATTCATTCTCCAATTTAGAAGTCAAACTTCTAATTTATTTTACTTATAAACTCCTTTATAAGTTGTTCAATACATTGAACTTATTTTAATCTCAACGGGATCTAGAAAGCTAGTACTTGTGTGACCCTCAATGGTTCATTGATACAACTAGCAGTGGATTCACATCTTCATGTGATTCGGGATCAACAAGTCCCTTATATGAGCATACCCTATATAGCTTCATTATTATTGATCAACACATTGATAATAAGAATGTCAGAAAACTCAAGTCCGATAGTACCCAACCAGTCATGTAAACGTCTAGAAGCATCGCTTACATGACTCCCTAGGTATCAAATGATAGTGCCTGCAAGAACCAATCAATTATGGTTAGCGTATAGTACGGTCCCTTTAACTCATATATCCCGACCGATTCGACAACCATTGGTTTATCGAGAGTTGTCATTGAATCGATAACTATGTGTCATGTCGTAGTTGCATCGAAGGTGTAATTCAAGAAACCCCTTTCTTAAGTACCACCTACTCTGATAAGAGATTTCAAGCTACGTATGCATGAGATAACATAGGATATCCATACCCGTAGGTAAGCGGTGAATCCCCGACTACAATGCATTGACTCCTATATGTTTCGTCACAACACCCAACATTGCCACCTGATGACTCCAAATGAGTTGGTAAACAAGTCAAAGTGAAGCACTAGCATATAAAGTCTCCATGTTGTCCCGGGTCATAAGGACTAATGGTGTACAACCATAAACTAGGACTTCTCCACTCGATAAGTGATAACTACTTGGAAAGTCCTTTAGGGAGGGTTGTTCAGTGCACTCTACAAGGAACACCTATTTGCATGTTTGGACATCTCCATGTCCCCTACCAATGAAACATGGTACTCATATCGCAAATATTAGTCTCAAGCTCGAGCGGCCTTTATCCTTCTTTATGGCGGCTGAATCGACTAGGAACAGTTTAGAATATATAGTATTCCAAATATGAGTTTCATGATAGTCATCACATGACTATCTCATATTCTTTCTACTATTTGTATATTCAAGAGCTTTATCTATGCAGCTAGCATGGGTATACTGATAAAGATTTTCCAAATTAAATAATGTGAAATATTATTAAAATAAAGATTGTCATACAAGAGTTCTCACAAGGACCATCGGCCAACACATTGGCTCGACGGGCACCTACTCTAACAATTGATTGATGTGGATAAGGGAGAATTGATATTGCATATGAATGATGAAAAAATTATTTTTAATGTTTTTCATGGCATTCGTTATCCTGCTGACAATTCTGATTGTTTCAGAATTGATGTTACTGATGAGTTGGTTGAGTGTTCTCTGCAGGAGCAGTTGTCCATGGAATGAGGAACATGTTAACGAGGAAGTTCATAAGGTGGCAGGATATCTGGATTGGAGTTTTCCATTTGACAGACTCATCATACTAAGACGGGGGAGCTTGACAATACTCCAAAACCACTGAAGTCATCCACCGAAGAGCCCCCCACTCTTGAACTTAAACCACTCCCTTCTCACTTGAAATATTTGTATTTATTAAAGAACGATAAACTTCCAGTGATATGTTCATATTCTTTGACAGGTTGTGATTAGAGAACACATAAGAGCCATAGGATGGAGCTTGGCTGACATCAATGGGATTAGTCCAACCATGTGTATGCACAAAATCCTCATGGAGGCAAAGCACAAGACATCCACTCAACCACAGAGACGACTCAACCCATCTATGCAAGAAGTAGTGAAAAATAGGTGATAAAACTCCTTGATGCAGATATTATCTATCCTATATCTGACAGTGAATAGGTGAGTCCAATTCAAGTAGTGCCTAAAAAAGGAGGATGACTGTTATTGAAAATAAAAATAATGAATTGATTCCTACTAGAAATGTTGCGGGATGGTGGGTTTGTATTGACTATAGAAAATTGAATGATGCCACTCGTAAAGATCATTTTTCCCTTCCCTTTATTGATCAGATGGTTGAGAGACATGCAGGGCATGCGTTTTATTGTTTTTTAGACGGTTATTCTGGATATATGCAAATTCCTATAGCACCTGAGGACCAACATAAAACCACTTTTACTTGTTCTTATGGTACTTTTGAATATAAACGAATGTCGTTTGGCCTTTGTAATGCCCCTGCCACTTTTCAGCGGTGTATGATGGCAATTTTACATGATACGGTTGAAAATGTTTTAGAAGTATTTATGGATGATTTTTCTGTGGTTGGGTCATCTTTTGCTGCATGTTTAGGTAATTTAAAAAAGGTTTTGCAGAAATGTGAGGATAGTAATCTTGTGCTGAATTGGGATAAATGTCACTTCATGGTGAGGGAAGGCATTGTGTTAGGACATAAGGTGTCCGAGGTAGGCGTGGAGGTGGACCGGGCAAAATTGGAAGTAATTGAAAAACTTACACCTCCCAAGAATTTGAAAGGAATTAGAAGTTTTCTTGGGCATGTGGGTTTTTATAGGAGATTTATTAAAAAATTTCTTATATTGCTAAACCCCTTACTAATTTGTTGATAAAAGAGGTGCCTTTTAATTTTTCTGTTGAGTGCTTACAGTGTGAGACCTCGGTTCTAAACATCTAATTAAGGAGTAAACAATAATTAAGCATCCAAGATCTAAGAACTAAAAGCAAAGCAAAGGAAAAAAAAAAAAAAATTTTAAATGAGGGCCGCGCTCGGGCGGCCAAAAACCGCTGCTCGAGCGCGCCCTGGACAGAGGCGCTACTGGTCTCGGGGTGGGGTGCGCTCGGGCTGCTAAAAATTGCAGCTCGGGCGCCCCCTACAGCAGAAACAGAACAGCAGAAAGCATGCTTGCAACTCCATCTAAATCTATTCCAGTGTAATCCAAATCAACACATACATTATATATGCAGTTCCTCCGATTAATACATGAAGTTCTAGGGTATAACAACTACTCCAAAATAGAACATGCCACGGTAACAATACGGCAAAGCTTGCATGTCAATACAACATAATAACAAAGTTCGATATCTAAACATGTTCTAACAACGCTAGGTAGACATGCTGACACGACTTCTAAACCGAGTCTCACTGCTACAACTTTCCCTCGGAGCTAACCATGCCTCTTCTGACTTGATCCTGCCCCACCTGTTGCCAAGTACACATACAAAACAAAGCAACAGCCGGATAACCGGTGAGAATGATAATCCCAGTAAAAGCAACATATCAAATAATGGATATACAACATGCTATCAAACAACATATTCAAGTCGAAGCTAAATATATGCATGTCTTTAAAACCAGGATATCGATTCTGATAAACAAGGGAGTGCTGCTCTGCTTTTGGGATCCCGAGGATGAGATCACGTAACAACTCACCGACTCTCCCAATCGAGGTGGTGCCATGTATCCCACTCCTCTAGACTTTGAGCAACCATAATGAGTATGCTAGCACTAGGCGAAATACTACAACCTAGGCCACTCAATCATAGTTCCCAAACGTCTAAACAAAAAGGGCGGTTCTGCCCGCTGAAAACAAGATTGGCTCAAGATGAATGCATAACAGAAACATAACACATAAGCCATTTAACAAAAGCCAAAGCAATCAAACAAAACACAAGTTCTTCATGCTAGAACAAGTGTAGATGCAAGTACGTGATTTCAAAAGGGAAAACTCGAGAACCACAATCCCGAGTATGCTATCCCGCTACGATGACTGCTTTTACCTTTCAATGCAGTAGCTTCCAACTCCGGATACGCTACAAAAGAGACTGTATCAACAACTATACAATCTAACAACAACAAGGCAACGGTTCAAGGAAATGCTCTATACCGTTCTTTGTTCAAATATCGGAAATGATCAAACAGCTGCTAACTCTGGGCTTGATACCTCCAAACGAATCTGTACGGAGACAAATGAATGATCAATAACCAAGATCAACTTATAAGCCAAGTTCCAACAACTCAAAACGGTTCAAAATCCCCAAAACTCAAATCGACGGCATAACTGCTATAACTGAACAAACCGGCAAAGCAGACGGCAGTTCAATACCGATAACAACTCAATTCAATGCTAATACAACAACAACAAGACAAACCCAACAAATCTCAAAACTCACATTTTTGAAAATAGCTTCCAAAAATCATAACAATTCCGAACGTCGCTCTATTTCAAAACCGACAGATAATTAACGATCAGAACTCTGTCAAGAACAACATACTCGAATCTAGAACGATTCTAACAACATCCAAAAACTAAAATGTATCGGATCGAAGAAGAACTTACGATATAACAGAGCTCTCACTGCAGTGATCGATAATCTGCCTTCAGAAATAATTTCCAACGAACGGATCGAGCCCGGGATGAAATCACAAAGCTCAAAAGCTCAAAAGTGGCGTCTACAATGGAGGAGGCGTGCTTGAGGAAGGAGAAGAAAGCTTCTCCAATCAAATCCAAGTGTAGATAATATATAAAAATCAATATTTGCGTTTTAGTCCCTGAAATTTCCAAAATTTGCAAAAAGGACCCTGATCAAAATCAAACCGGCTCGAGAACTCTGTAATCTCTGATTAACTCAAATAAACTCATTTAAGATAAAAATGGGGCGTTACAATTCTCCCCCACTAAGAAGAGATTTCGTCCTCGAAATCAATGAGAACCACAACTCATAAGATAGAATAAAGAACTAAAGACAATAAGAAGAACTCACGTCATCCGAATAACTCTGGAAAATGATGTCTCATGCTAGACTCTGTCTCCCAAGTTGCTTCCTCGACGCCCTGACGGCTCCACTGCACCTTCACTAATGGGATCGACTTGGTTCTGAGTTGCTTTTCTTTTCGATTAAGGATCTGAATCGGTCGTTCAAAGTAGCTCAGAGTCTCGTCAAACTCGGCTTCGTCAGGCTGAAGGATATGAGAAGGATCTGGATGATACTTTCGCAGCATAGAGACGTGAAAAACGTCGTGAATACCAGATAAAGACGGAGGAAGTGCAAGTCTGTAGGCAAGATCGCCTATCTTCTCGAGAATCTCGTACGGCCCGATGAATCTCGGAGATAACTTCCCTCTCTTACCGAATCTGACGGTGCCTCTGAACGGAGAAATCTTAAGGAAAACACGGTCTCCCTGCTCAAAACTCAGAGGTCGACGTCTGACATTTGCATACTTCGCCTGTCTATCTTGAGCTGACTTCATTCTGGTCTGAATGATCTTAACCTGCTCTGCCATATCTCTAAGCATATCCGGTCCCAAATCTAGTGACTCGGACAAGTCATCCCAAAACAATGGAGATCGGCATTTCTTACCATACAATGCCTCAAAAGGCGCCATACCGATACTCGCTTGGAAGCTGTTGTTGTAAGAAAACTCGACAAGAAGCAATGAATCCTGCCAACTAGTGCCAAAGTCTAGCACTACCGCTCGCAGCATATCCTCTAACGTCTGGATAGTCCACTCTGACTGTCCATCGGTCTGAGGATGATAAGCTGTACTCAGATGCAATCGAGTACCAAGTGCCCCCTGAAGACTGTGCCAGAAGTGAGAAGTGAATCTAGGATCTCTGTCTGAAACGATTGACTTCGGCACCCCATGCAGTCTCACAACATTGCTAACATACAACTCAGCCATCTGATCATGACGATACGTCATCTTGTATGGAATAAAACAAGCAGATTTCATCAATCGGTCGATCACTACCCAAATGGCATCGCTTCCTCGAACGGATCGTGGTAGCTTCGTGACGAAATCCATAGAAATTTGATCCCATTTCCATTCAGGAACAGATAAGCTGTGCAATAGACCACCTGGTCGCTTCCGCTCTGCTTTCACTAGCTGGCAATTCAAACACCGAGATACAAATCTCGCAACATCGCCCTTCATTCTCTTCCACCAGAACTGACTCTTCAGATCGTTGTACATCTTACGACCTCCAGGATGAACACTGAACCGACTGCAATGAGCCTCTCGGAGAATACGCTGTCTCAACTCCGAAATATCAGGCACAACAATACGGTTATTCACGAACAAAACATCATCTCTAACCTGGAATTCAGACTGATGACCCGATCTGACTTTCTCTACTGAAATCTGGATACTCGGCTCAGACTTCTGTGCTTCTCTGATTGCAACAAACAACTCCGGTTCGGCTTGAATAGCAAAAACTCTGATAGTCTCCCTATCTGTTTCAAACTCTAAACCAAAAGTGCAACAATCATCGATCAACTGAGAAACACCAATAGTAGAAAGAGATAAAGAACAAAGCTTTCGGCTCAACGCATCTGCAACTGCATTCGACTTCCCTGGATAATACTTGATCTCACAGTCGAAATCTTTCAACAGATCTAACCACCTTCTCTGTCTCATACTCAGCTCTTCCTGAGAAAACAAGTACTTAAGACTCTTATGATCAGAAAAGATCTCGAAGGACTCACCATAAAGATAGTGACGCCAGATCTTCAAAGCAAAGACGATCGCAGCTAGTTCAAGATCATGGACCGGATAACGAGTCTCGTGCGGTTTCAGCTGCCTCGATGCATACGCCACCACATGCTTATGCTGCATAAGAACACAACCCAAGCCTCGGTTAGAAGCATCACAATAGACTATGAAACCTCCAGTACCCTTCGGAATAGAAAGAATTGGAGCACTGGTCAGTCTCCTCTTAAGATCAACAAAGCTAGCCTCACAATCTGGAGTCCAAACAAAAGGCGCATTCTTCTGAGTCAGCTGGGTAATTGGCTTGGCAATAGACGATAAACCCTCGATGAAACGTCGGTAATAACCAGCTAAACCCATGAAGCTTCGGATCTCCGGCACTGAAGTAGGCCTAGGCCAATTCATAATCGCTTCAATCTTGCTGGGATCGACAGAAATCCCATCTTCAAAAATAATATGACCGAGAAAGACAACTCGATCTAACCAGAATTCACACTTAGACAGCTTGGCAAACAACTGCTCAACTCGCAAAATCTGCAGTACGGTCCTCAAGTGCTCTGCATGGTCAGTATGGTTCTTTGAGTAGATAAGAATATCATCGATGAAAATAATGACGAACTCATCTAAATAACGCTGAAAGATACGGTTCATCAAACCCATAAAAACCGCTGGGGCATTAGTCAAACCGAACGGCATGACTACAAACTCAAAGTGACCATACCTCGTCCTGAATGCTGTCTTAGGAACGTCTTCCTCTCGCACTCTCAACTGGTGATAACCTGACCTCAGATCAATCTTAGAGTAGACAGAAGAACCCTGTAGTTGATCAAACAAGTCATCTATTCTGGGTAAAGGATACCTGTTCTTAACTGTAGCCTGATTCAATTGGCGGTAGTCAATACAGAGCCGCATAGAACCATCCTTCTTCCGAACAAAAAGCACCGGAGCACCCCAAGGCGATACACTAGGTCTGATGTATCCCTTGGCAATTAAATCCTCAAGTTGCTCCTTCAACTCTCTCAATTCAACAAGTGTCATACGATAAGGAGCTTTTGAAATAGGTTGAGTACCTGGCACTAAGTCAATGCTGAATTCGATTTCTCGAATAGGTGGCAAACCAGGAACATCTTCCGGGAACACCTCCGCAAAATCTCTAACCACTGGTATATCGACCAAAGCTGGGCTAGATTTCAGTACATCAACTGCATACACCAAAAATCCTTCTGCACCTTTCTGTAGCAAACGAGTCATAGATAACACTGAAATCAAAGGAATTCTAGATCGAGAACCCTTACCAAAGAATTTCCACTCGTCTGCCCTTTCAGGTCTGAACCGGACAACCTTCAGAAAACAATCGACTGTTGCCCTGCACTTGGTCAAAGCATCTATACCGACAATACAATCAAAATCTGACAACCCAAGCACAATACAGTCGAATTCTAACAAATTCCCCTCAAAACAAAGTTCACAGTTTCTGACTAGTCTGACAGAAACAATTCCTCCACCCAAAGGTGAAGTAACAGCTACTACTGTAGGCAACAATTCAGTTGGCAAAGCATGCAATAATACGAATTTCTCAGAGATAAAAGAATGGGAAGCACCCGTATCTATCAAGACATGAGCAGAATAACCAAAAATCGAACAGTTACCTGCTATGACATCGTCAGGTGCTTCCTGAGCCTGATCCTCTGTCAATGCAAAGACTCGTTCTTGCTGTCTCGGAGGCTGATTTGCACTAGAGTTACCTCCCTGTCGGTTCTGCTGCTGAGGCTGGAAAGAGTGCACTGCAGAAGACTGCCTCTCAGGCTGAGCTGCAGGTCTAGATGAACTCCCACTCTGAGCTCTATCTTTGTTACGTTGAGGGCACACCTTAGAGAAGTGTCCCGGTTGCTGACATGTGTTACAATTGCCGAAGACTCCCACACACTGATCCGGTGAGTGTCTTCCTCCACACTTGCTACAGTACATGGATGAGGACCCAGAACTCGGTCCTGAACCGAATTGCTTCGAACCACTGGAACTGGACGAACTGTTTCCTTGCCTCTTGAACTGTTTACCTCTTGCTTTGTACTGATCCTTTCTGTTTCCCCCACTGCTACCACCTTCGTACCTCTGCTGCTGGTTCTGATGTTGAGGTGGCTGATTCTGGTACTGAGATGGTTGGTTCTGATACTGCCTCTGCTGCTGAGGTGCCCCCTGATTACCTCTTTGCCTCCACAAGCCTGCTTCTGCTCCCTTTGCGTAATTCATGGCATCCGCAAAGTTGCTAGGCCTGTTGGTGTTAACCAACGTGAAGACATCGGGGTTCAACCCGTTGATGAACTGATCTGCCTTAGCTTCTTCATCTCCGGCAATTAGCGGTGCAAAACGCAACAGACTATCGAACTTAGCCACGCACTCTTCAATGTTCAGATTCCTTTGCTTCAGATTTGCAAACTCTGCTCCCTTATCCTTACGATACGAGATAGGGAAAAACCGCTTATAAAACTCAGATTTAAAAAGAGTTCAAGTAACCTCTGTACCTCTACTCTCAAATGCTTTCTTTGTCATGATCCACCAGCTCTTAGCACCACCACGCAGCTGATGAATTACTAACCTGATTCGGCGGTCATCTGTGTAGTCAATGGAATCAAACAACTGATCCATATCATCCAACCAACTTTCACAGTCAACTGGATTTTCTGAACCCATCAACAACGGCGGATTGAACGACTGAAACCTCTTCAGCAAGGTTTCCATAGGAGTCGCTGAAGCATCCAACTGATCAACCTCAGTGCTAGCTTGCTCAGTCGCAGGGATAACTGGCGGTGTGTTTTTGTTTATCACTCGACGAGGACCCATCTGATAATCAAAGTTAAGGACACGAGATATCTCAATCGCTACAATCAGTGCCCTTACAACCGCTTGGAATACCGGATACCAGTCGATAACAGAAACAGTTATATTTCAAGTAGATCATGCTTTATAAATTAAATCACAAAAACATGTAATTCAATAACTCTCAATAATAAAGCATGCTCGCATGGAATAAGTACACAGTTAAAATAATTCAAACACATGCGAGGAGCCAATACACGCAGACTCGATCTACCCGCTCACTCTAGTTCAACCAAGAATCTTAACGCTCTGATACCACTTAATGTGAGACCTCGTTTCTAAACATCTAATTAAGGAGTAAACAATAATTAAGCATCCAAGATCTAAGAACTAAAAGAAAAGCAAAGGAAAAAAAAAATTTAAAAGAGGGCCGCGCTCGGGCGGCCAAAAACCGCCGCTTGAGCGCGCCCTGGACAGAGGCGCTACTGGTCTCGGGGTGGGGTGCGCTCGGGCTGCTAAAAATTGCAGCTCGGGCGCCTCCTAAAGCAGAAACAGAACAACAGAAAGCATGCTTGCAACTCCATCTAAATCTATTCCAATGTAATCCAAATCAACACATACATTATAAATACAGTTCCTCCGATTAATACATGAAGTTCTAGGGTTTAACAACTACTCCTAAATTGAACATTCCACGGTAACAATATGGCAAAGCTTGCATGTCAATACAACATAATAACGAAGTTCGATATCTAAACATGTTCTAACAACGCTAGGTAGACATGCTGACACGACTTCTAAACCGAGTCTCACTGCTACAACTTTCCCTCGAAGCTAACCATGCCTCTTCTGACTTCATCCTGCCCCACCTGTTGCCAAGTACACATACAAAACAAAGCAACAGCCGGATAACCGGTGAGAATGATAATCCCAGTAAAAGCAACATATCAGATAATGGATATACAACATGCTATCAAACAACATATTCAAGTCGAAGCTAAATATATGCATGTCTTAAAAACCAGGATATCGATTCTGATAAACAAGGGAGTGCTGGTCTTCTTTTGGGATCCCGAGGATGAGATCACGTAACAACTCACCGACTCTCCCAATCGAGGTGGTGCCACGTATCCCACTCCTCTAGACTTTGAGCAACCATAATGAGTATGCTAGCACTAGGCGAAATACTACAACCTAGGCCACTCAATCATAGTTCCCAAACGTCTAAACAAAAAGGTCGGTTCTGCCCGCTGAAAACAAGATTGGCTCAAGATGCATGCATAACAGAAACATAACACATAAGACATTTAACAAAAGCCAAAGCAATCAAACAAAACACAAGTTCTTCATGCTAGAACAAGTGTAGATGCAAGTACGTGATTTCAAAAGGGAAAACTCGAGAACCACAGTCCCGAGTATGCTATCCCGCTACGATGACTGCTTTTACCTTTCAATGCAGTAGCTTCCAACTCCGGATACGCTACAAAAGAGACTGTATCAACAACTATACAATCTAACAACAACAAGGCAACGGTTCAAGGAAATGCTCTATACCGTTCTTTGTTCAAATCTCGGAAACGATCAAACAGCTGCTAACTCTGGGCTTGATACCTCCAAACGAATCTGTACGGAGACAAATGAATGATCAATAACCAAGATCAACTTATAAGCCAAGTTCCAACAACTCAAAACGGTTCAAAATCCCCAAAACTCAAATCGACGGCATAACTGCTATAACTGAACAAACCGGCAAAGCAAACGGCAGTTCAATACCGATAACAACTCAATTCAATGCTAATAAAACAACAACAAGACAAACCCAACAAATCTCAAAACTCACATTTTCGAAAATAGCTTCCAAAAATCATAACAATTCCGAACGTCGCTCTATTTCAAAACCGACAGATAATTAACGATCAGAACTCTGTCAAGAACAACATACTCGAATCTAGAACGATTCTAACAACATCCAAAAACTAGAATGTATCGGATCGAAGAAGAACTTACGATATAACATCGATAATCTGCCTTCAGAAATAATTTCCAACGGACGGATCGAGCCCGGGATGAAATCACAAAGCTCAAAAGCTCAAAAGTGGCATCTACAATGGAGGAGGCGTGCTTGAGGAAGGAGAAGAAAGCTTCTCCAATCAAATCCAAGTGTAGATAATATATAAAAATCAATATTTGCATTTTAGTCCCTGAAATTTCCAAAATTTGCAAAAAAGGACCTTGATCAAAATCAAACCGGCTCAAGAACTCTGTAATCTCTGATTAACTCAAATAAACTCATTTAAGATAAAAACGGGGCGTTACATACAGGCTTTTCAGATTTTGAAGCAGAAATTGATAACTGCACCAGTGATAGTAGCGCCTGACTGAAATCTGCCGTTTGAATTAATGTGTGATGCGAGTGACACTTCATTGGGAGTCATGCTTGGACAAAAGAGGGAAAAGTTCTTCATGTGATTTACTATGCCAGTATCACTCTGTCAGCCGCCCAACTGAATTATGCAACTACTGAAAAAGAACTTCTTGTCGTCGTGTTTGCCTTGGACAAATTCAAATCGTATTTGGTGGGAAGCAAAGTCATCGTTCACACGGATCATTCGGCGCTGAAATACTTGATGAGCAAGAAGGATGCTAAACCCGGGTTAATTCGTTGGGTATTATTGTTGCAAGAATTTGACTTGAAAATAATTGACAGGAAGGGCTCAGAAAATCAAGTAGCAGATCACCTTTCCCGTTTGGAGAATCAAGGAGCTGAAACGCAAGTAATTCATGATGATTTTTCAGACGAACAACTGTTTGAGGTAACGAATTTACCATGGTATAAAGATATCGTAAATTACCTCTCAAGTAAGTTTCTTCCCTCGTATTTAACTTATCAACAGAAAAAGAAATTTTTCTCAGAGTTGAAATATTTTTTGTGGGAAGATCCTTTTCTGTTTAAGATTTGTGCAGATGGCATTATTCATAGGTGTATTCCAGCGGAAGAGGTAAGTTCTATACTCTCCCATTGTCACACAGGTCCGACTGGAGGTCACTTCGGCGCGAGTCATACTGCTGCTAAAGTACTACAATTGGGATTTTATTGGCCTTTGTTGTTTAAGGATGCATATGTCTGTGTGATTGCTTGTGATGCTTGTCAAAAATTTGGTAATATTTCTAGGAGACATGAGATGCCCTTAAATAATATTCTGGTTTGTAAGGTTTTTGATGTATGGGGTATTGATTTCATGGGACCGCTTCCTGCGTCTGAGGGGAACAAGTATATTTTGGTTGCCGTTGATTATGTGTCTAAGTGGGTTGAAGCACTTGCATGTAGAACAAATGACTCTAGGGTGGTAGTAAAATTTTAAAAAAAAATTATCTTTGCTAGATATGGTACACCTAGAGACATAATTAGTGATGGAGGAACCCGCTTTTATAATCATCAATTTGACACATTGTTGACTAAATATGGGGTCAATCACAAGGTGGCAACACCTTATCATCCCCAAACTAGTGGGCAAGTTGAAATATCTAATAGGGAGTTGAAGAGAATTTTAGAGAAAACCATGAATGCAAACAGGGAAGAGTGGTCGAACAAATTGGATGATGCGTTATGGGCTTATCGTACTGCATTTAAAACACCTATAGGAACTTCTTCCTTTAGGTTGTTATATGGTAAAGCGTGTCATCTTCCTGTTGAACTTGAGCATAAAGCACTATGGGCTACTAAATTTCTGAATCTTAATGTGTAGGATACAGGAGAAGAGCGTTTGTTACAATTAAATGAGCTTGAGGAGTTTAGGTTGGATGCCTATGAGAATGCCAGGATTTACAAAGAAAAAACCAAGAAATGGCATGATCAACGCATCGTCTCACGTGAGTTCAAGGTAGGCCAAACTGTTTTACTATATAACTCACGTTTGAAGCTCATGCCAGGGAAGCTACGCTTGAGATGGTTAGGACCGTACACTATCAAGCAAGTTATGTCGTATGGTACGGTGGAAATTTATAGTCCTGCCACAGGAGCATTCAAAGTTAACGGGCAAAGGATAAAAGTTTATCGAGGTGGTATCGTGGAACAAACACAGACCACCGTCGACTTACATGACCCAACAAATTAAAAAGGGAGGTACAGTTGAGCTACAGACTATAAATTTAGCGCTGACGGGGAGGCAACCTAGTGTTCTTTTCCCTATTCTATTTTGTTTTGGTTATTTTTATTGCTTTTTAGTTAAATTTTGAAGTTTTTTGTGTTCTCCTCGAAATTTTTTGAAAAATCAAAATAAATTTTTTTCCTCGTTCTCGCTCGAGCGAGAGGTTCTCTGTTTTCATTTTTTTTTTGGGAATTCAGGAGCTCGCTCGAGCGGGCGCCATATGCGCTCGAGCGAGCACCCCTCTAATTTAAATTTTTTTTTTGAAAATTAATCTCGTTCGAGCGAGCTCCCAAGATCGCTCGAGCGCGAGGTACTCTGACCCCGATAAACTTTTGGTCTCGCTCGAGCGAGCGTGTTTTTACGCGAATAAATCGGGAATCCTTCTATTTTATCCCTCACTTCTTTACTTCTCCCCTTCGCACCCTAAACCTCCAATTATTCCAATTTTACGCACGATTCGAATTGATTCCCAAAATTTGCATGGAAAGGAATTCTAGGGGCATCACACTAGCACCATCCGCCATCCACTCGCCGCTGCACACAATTAGCCGTTACTCTTCATCCTAGCTGATCCTCCACTGTACATCTCTTCGTCGGCCGCCAATCTTGTTGCTGCACCTCTCTGCAGAATGTCGTCCTCCACCTGCTACACTACCGAACCATCTTCATCGTCAAATCAACACCACACCGGTCGTCCATCCACATCCGGCCATCCACTTGCTGCATGCCGACGAATCTTCTTCACCACCAGCCACCGAGCCTACTATTCTCATTCCAGTTTTCCATTCCGCCGCCGTTCTTATCCAGGCCTAGTCTATCGCCGCCGTTCTCCACAAGCCGGATCACCTTCTCTACCAGACCACCATCACCCATCGGTTATTTCATTCCGGATTCCGTTCACCACATTCCACTAAGTTTTGCCGGAATTTGCTAGACCAATTTATATTCAATGGGGCCAAAACGATCACGATTGGTGTCAACAACCTAAGGCGGCCGTTGTGCCTTTAGTGCGAGAGTTTTATGCAAATGCTGCTGAGAGAGAGGATGGTAAAGCGTATGTTCGGGAAAAAATAGTTTATTTTGATGAAAATGCATTGAATGCCTTACTTCAGACTCGTGCTGTTGATAATATGTTATATCAGAGTTTGAAGGTTGACCACCATTATAATGAGATTTTGGAAGAACTGTGCTTTGACGGGGCGACATGGCATGACCCAAACACGTATCTG
The DNA here is from genome assembly GCF_033568475.1 of Henckelia pumila. Classification (NCBI taxonomy): domain Eukaryota; kingdom Viridiplantae; phylum Streptophyta; class Magnoliopsida; order Lamiales; family Gesneriaceae; genus Henckelia; species Henckelia pumila. Next base: position 98,896,741 of record NC_133123.1, on the reverse strand, counting down.
CATTTTCCTGAGAGATTTTTGTTGGTCGATGCTTCGACTTGGTTCGCCTTTACTGCCAAGCGTTTGATGCCTATCTCTCATACGAGCAGTGTCAACATGGCCAATTCTATTCTTCTCTATGCTTTGAGTCTGGGGTGGCCGATCAATGTCGGCCGAATTATTCACAGTGAGATCTAGTGCTCTATCTACTCATCCTCCTTGGGTCTTTTCATTCCCAGAATCATTTCAGAGTTATGCATTCAGGCTGGGGTCCAAGTTTGAGCCGACGAAGAATGGCAGTAGCCGCGACAGCCCGTTGATGTGGCATTGGTTCAGAAGAAAAATGAGATGAGGAGGAAAAACTTTCCTGAGGGCGGTCAAGCGGCTTCTAGTTCCGCTCCTGCACCACCACAACCGCCGCCCCGTCGCCGTCCGTTTCTTGAGGCCATTCATGAGCTTACTGCTTTTGCTCATGTCCATAATGAATTTATGGCTGCTGCTACTGCTAATTTTAACAGTATGGATGCTCTCCTCAGTGGTCTTACCACTCATTTGTGGCTCGAAACCTCGTCCATTCCTGCTCCTGTGCCATATCTGCATCCTTTCCATTTCCAGTATGCCGTTCCAGAACCCTCATATCAAGTACTACCTTTCCAGTTCGAATCAGCTGAACGAGAGATGCCACCTCCGAAGTACTATAAGGAGGATCCCGACGCTCACGCATCGCCGTAGACCAGGGGAGTTCCCTTTATGTTTTGTGCATTTTGTTTTTGTTTTTCATCGCGTTTGTCATTGATCTATGTTGGTTTTGTGTTTGATTTTTTGTGTCTCTGAAGCATTGAGGGCAATGCTTTAGATAAGTATGGGGGGTGTTTAGTTATTTGTTGTGTTGTTTCTCATTTTGTTCTTCATTGTGTTTGCATGCATATGGTTTAGTGATTTGTGTTTAGTTCGTCATCATGCATATCATTATGTTGTTGTTTGTGTTGTGGATGCGAGTAGAATGATGACTGTTAGCCAATGATGATTGAGTTGAAAAAGAAATTGTTTTTTGTGAAAATGTTACTTTTGATTGCATATGAGAAGTTGTTGGTTGACTCGTGAATCATATTAAGCACGCATGTTAGACTAGTGTAGTATAGCGATGTAATTGATGATATTCGTGTTTGTTTGACCATTGCACGGCAATAGATGCTTGTTGATCATGATAGTGATTTGGATTCTTGATGGTTGTTCGACATTGCTTGTATGATCTTGGGCGTACCAATAAAATTTTTTGAAATTTTTTTGTTGAAAAATAAGTTAACTCTATCAGGGTTAAGAGAGAGGGATTGAAATTAAAATACCTTGTTTTTGACTAAGTATGCGGATTCCATGGGGTTACAAGTCTTAAAATTTTAAAATAGCAATTTCATCCGGGCTTGGACAATTATTGAAATCCTAATCATTGTTCCATAGTTAAGTTTGCGGGTTATATGGGATTGTTGCTCCAGCCGGGCTATAGACAAGGGGATTGAAATTCTAATCCTATCTTAGTTACAGCTAAGTTTGCGGGTAATTATTGGGGCATTAGAAAACCGGGTGCAAAATTCGGAGGTACGTAATTAATCTCAAGAAAGTGCATGTATTAGTTTGGGATCGTTGAGATGATAGAGTGCTGGATTGTGATACTTGCATTGAATTGTCATAGGTCGCTAAACATCCTTAGAATGGATTCTGTTGAAGTTGCATGAAACTAGAATAACATGGCACACACACACGTTTATGTTAAACTGACGGCATATTGTGGACAATCGGAAGTTGTTATGGTTTCAAGTTGACTGAAGTGGAACTCGTCTGAGGCAGTCATGTACAAGATTCATTCTTACTTGTGTTATTGCATTGTGTTTGTTGTGTGTCTTGCTCGAGGACAAGCAAGTCTTAAGTATGGGGGAGTTAATAACTGTGTTTCGTATGCATATTTTTGTGTTTGTTTTTCATGCATTCATATGTTTTTGTTATTGTTTTATTTAGCTTTAGCATGTTTAATTCATTTATCTGCATAATACTCTTCCTGGTCCGTTTTGTAGAGAAACTCTGCAAAATCTTGATTTTTGGACAGAGCTTCACTCGCTCGAGCGAAGGGCTATGCTCGCTCGAGCGAGCCCATGAGAGCAAAACTTTTCCAGAAAGTTGCTCGCTCGAGCGAGACCTGTGTTCGCTTGAGCGAGCGAAGGAGTGAAGATCGAGACAGAAGGATTCTCACTCGAGCGAGAGTCTATGCTCGCTCGAGCGAGCGAGGCAAAGAAATCTATTCCCGGTGTTGGAAAAAACTGGCGGTCAGATCAATCACGATTGATACCCGGTGCAGCGGAAGTTTAAAATTTTTATCATGGAACAATTCCATGGTGTGGGTATCAACCATTCAACGATTAAATTATTGTGTGTGTAAAATTCAAATAACAATTAATTAAATTTTACCTTCAATCTCGAAGCGAGATTATTGGACACCACACAGATTTCTCTGCGCTTCTTGTATCTCCCAGGAACTGATGAACTCCTTCAATCAGGTCCACGAATGGGGTTTAAATCCCTCTGATAGATTGCACTAGAAAATCTATCAGATGTTTTCTGCGAAGAGATTAAACGAATCTGATTCGTTATTCCTGACTGCAATTAAAAATCACAGACCGGAATTTCTCGGACAGAGGGGAAGGGTTCGGCCGATTTCTTTTGAGAGGAGGCTAGGGTTTCGAAAATCCTGTCTCAAAAATTATGACCTGTTGTGTGTAATTTCTGTACTGCAATAACTTATTTATAATGCAGGCCACTAACACCTTAGGGCCCATTAGTCATAAGCTAGGGCCCGACAAGCAAAGCCCGCACGTTCAGAAATTAATATAAAATTCATCGTGACTCCGATTGATGAACCGATTTCACCAATGTGCACAGAAACCATTTCTGCACATTTTAAAGTCAAAATAAATTTTCCTGAATCCGAATTCAGTGGTTTCCAAAAATGTCCATCCCTATGTCATTTTAGGAAATCCTACTTCCTTACTCTTATTTAAGAAGTCCAACTCCTTAGTTCATTAAATTTAACTCTTTAAATTTAACTATCTCAACGGGGATTAAAACTCCATTACACTGTGTGACCCTCAATGGTTCAGGGATACCGCTAGCCGTGGGCTCACAACTCCTTGTGACTCGGAACAACACTTTCCGACTTGCCCAACGAATCATGGTAAAGCGCCTAGCAACATCGCCCCATGATTCCCTAGGTATCACTGATAGTGCCTACAAGAACCAGTAGATTTTGGTTAGCGTACAGTACGGTCCCTTCATCCATATATCCCGATCGAATCAACAACCATTGGTATATCGAGAGTCGCTCAAGATTCGATAACTATGCAATACATCTTGAAGATCAAATTAGTGACATCGCATGTGCTACTAAGAAACCATTTCTTAAATCACATCAAGTACTCTGGCCAGAGATTTGTCACACTAATATCTCCTCAGATCGCATAGGATATCCACACTCGCAAGTATGTGGTGAATCCTTGACAACAATGCATTGACTCCTATATGTGTCGTAACTGTACCCAATCTCGACACCTGATGACCCCCATAGAGTCGGTAAACGAGTCAAAGCACAGCACTAGCATATAGAGTCTCCATGATGTTTCAAGTCGTAAGGACTAATGGTGTACAACCAAAACCGCGGACTTTATCCACTCGATAAGTGATAACCACTTGGAAAGTCCGGATAGGGTAGTTCGATTATTCATCCTATGAATATCCATTTGCATGCTTCGAACATCTCCATGTTCCCTACCAATGAAACGTGGTACTCCGCATTGCAAATGCTAGTCTCAAACTCGAGCGATCCTTATCCTTATTATCGGACGGCTCAATCGACTAGGAACGGTTTTAGAATATACAGTGACTATAAGATGTATTTCATGATAGACATCCCCATGTTCTACCACATCTTACATACACTATAGTATATTCAAGGTCTTTATCAAAACAACAATAGTATATCACAATATAACAATATGAAGTAATATAAAGTCATTGCCATTAATAAAAGTGTAAATAATATTAAACAAAAGATTGTTTATACAAAGAGTCATCAAAGCCCATAGCCACACAGTTGGCTCACTGGGCACCCACTCTTACAATCTCCCACTTGCCCTATAACCAACTAGTCATACTACGTAGACCCATTGCTTCGCGATGTTTGTCAAACAATGGTCCTGGCAAGGGCTTAGTAAGCGGATCAGCGATATTGTCTGCAGAGGCCACTCGTTCGACAATGATGTCTCCTCTTTCCACAATCTCCCGGATTATGTGGTATTTCCTCAGTACGTGTTTGGATCTTTGATGAGACCTTGGTTCCTTTGCTTGAGCAACGGCACCCGTGTTGTCACAGTACACCGGGACTGGACCAACAAATTCAGGAATAACGCCCAACTCTTGGACGAACTTCCTCATCCAAACGGCCTCTTTAGCAGCAGCTGATGCTGCAATGTATTCAGCCTCAGTGGTGGAATCCGCTGTGGTGTCCTGCTTGGAACTCTTCCAAGAGACAGCACCGCCATTGAGCATGAACACAAATCCAGAGGTTGACTTCGAGTCATCCACATCACTTTGGAAGCTAGAGTCGGTATAGCCTTCCAATTTGAGATCTCGTCCTCCATACACCATGAACATATTCTTAGTCCTTCGCAAGTACTTAAGAATGTCCTTCACGGCTTTCCAATGCATTTGACCAGGATTAGACTGATATCTGCTCGTGACACTCAGAGCAAATGCTACATCCGGTCTGGTAGATATCATCCCATACATGATACTACCTATAGCTGACGCATATGGTACATGTGTCATATTCTCTATCTCTGCATCAGTCTTGGGACACATAGACTTGGATAGAGAAACTCCATGACACATGGGTAGATGTCCTCTTTTGGACCCATCCATTGAAAACCGTTTCAATATGGTATCGATGTAGGTTGATTGAGTGAGTCCTATCATTCTCTTAGACCTATCTCTATAGATCTGTATCCCAAGAATGTAGGATGCCTCTCCCAAATTCTTCATCGAAAATCTACCTGATAACAATATCTTTGTTGACTGCAACATCCCTACATCATTCCCAATGAGTAGGATGTCATCAACATAAAGTACTAAGAATGTCACCGCATCCTTAACTACTTTCTTGTACACGCAAGGTTCCTCCGTGTTCTTGATGAAACCAAAATCTTTTATTGTTTCATCAAATTTCTGGTTCCAACTTCTTGATGCTTGTTTTAGACCATAAATTGATCTCTGAAGCTTGCATACCTTATGCTCGCTTCCCATGGATGTGTACCCCTCAGGCTGCTTCATATAGATTTCCTCCTTAATGTCTCCATTAAGAAAAGCAGTCTTCACATCCATTTGCCATATCTCATAGTCATACCATGCAGCTATGGCAATTAGGATTCTTATGGACTTGAACATTGCAACTGGTGAAAAGGTTTCGTCATAGTCAACTCCTTGCCTTTGAGTATAACCTTTAGCCACCAATCGCGCCTTGTAGGTCAATACCTTACCATCAGGCCCAAGCTTTCTTTTGTAGATCCATTTGCACCCTATCGGAACAATTCCATCGGGAGGATCTACTAAAGACCAAACTTGGTTTGTATGCATCGAATCCAATTCTGACTGCATAGCTTCAAGCCATAAATTCGAATCCGCATCAGAAATTGCTTCCTTGAAGTTTCTTGGATCACATCCAATGTCGGGTTCATCTTGATCCCCTTCAAGAAGAAGACCATATCGAACTGGAGGTCTAGAAGTCCTTTCGGATCTTCTAGGTGCAGGCGTGTCCAGCAATGGTTCCTGAGGTGTAGGATCGTTATTTTGTATTTCGGGTTCTTCTCGAACTTCTTCGAGTTCCATCATCTCGCCTTTCTTATCCAATAAGAACTCCTTCTCCAAGAAGGTGGCATTCCTAGAAACAAACACCTTTGTTTCAGCAGGATAATAGAAATAATATCCGATTGAATTCTTCGGATACCCTACAAAATAACATAAGCTGGATCGACTATCCAACTTATCTCCCACTGTCCGCTTCACGTAAGCAGGACATCCCCAAATCCTCAAGTACGAATACTTAGGAGCTTTGCCATTCCATAACTCGTATGGTGTTTTGTCCACTGCTTTAGTGTGGACGTTGTTCAACAACAATACCGCCGTTTCAAGCGCATAGCCCCAAAACGAAGGTGGAAGCTCAGTGAAGCTCATCATAGATCGAACCATGTCCAACAAAGTTCGATTACGACGCTCCGATACACCATTAAGCTGTGGTGTCATAGGAGGAGTCCACTGAGAGAGAATCCCATTCTCTTTCAGATAGTCCAAAAACTCGGTACTCAAGTATTCTCCACCTCGATCCGATCGAAGTGCTTTAATACTTTTACCTAGCTTGTTTTCTACTTCAGCCCTGAATTCTTTGAACTTTTCAAATGCTTCAGACTTATATTTCATTAAATATAAATACCCATACCTTGAATAATCATCAGTAAAGGTAATGAAGTAGGTGTGGCCATGTTGAGTCCCTACTCTAAATGGACCACAAACATCTGTATGGATCAAATCCAACAGATTTTGACTACGCTCAGGTTTCCCTTAAAAGGAGATTTAGTCATTTTTCCTTTTAGGCAGGATTCACAAGTAGGTAGAGAATTAATATCAGACATATCAAACATGCCCTCTCCCACTAGCTTGTTCATCCTCCTTGAGGAAATATGACCTAGCCTAGCATGCCAAAGGTTTGCCGGGTTTTGACTATCGATTTTCCTTTTGTTTGTTGTCGCCGGTTTATCAACATAATTCACTGGAACGTCTTTTAGTTTTAAGTTGTATAGATCGTTTTCAAGTTGTCCATTTCCAATTAAACATTCATTCTTGTAAATATTGCAAATCCCATTCACAAAATTGCAAGAATAACCATCTCTATCAAGCATAGAAATAGAAATAATGTTTTTAATTAAATCTGGCACAAATAAAACATCTATTAACAATAATTTAAAACCGTTCTGCAAAGTCAAACAAACATCTCCAATGGCCGTAGCTTCAACTCTGGAACCATTCCCGAGCCTCAGCTGGGTCTCACCCATTCTAAGCCTGCGACTTCTTGTCATCACCTGCAAATCATTGCAAATGTGAGATCCACATCCGGTATCCAATACCCAAGAAGTTGTATTAAGTGACATGTTTATTTCAATATAGAACATACCCTTTGCAGTTCCCAACTGCTCAAGATATTCCTTGCAGTTGCGCTTCCAATGACCCGGCTTCTTGCAGTAATGGCAAACATCCTTGGATTTTCCATTGTTTGAAGCCTTTATCTTTTGCTTCTTCTCGGGCTCGACTTTCTTGGGTGGGGTAGAACGTTTCTTGCCCTTCATACTTGGCCCCTTCTTAGCAGAAGATGAGGAGCCCACCAAGAAAGCTGGCTTATCCTTCTTAAGTGTGGATTCATATGTAACGAGCATATTGACCATCTCTTCAAGGGTGGCCTCTATCTTGTTCATATTAAAATTTATCACAAATCCATCAAATGAAGAAGGAAGAGACAGAAGCAATAAATCCACATTGAGTTCATGCTCCAACACCAAATCTAGGGTCGCCAACTTCTGTATGAGCCAAATCACTCGTACCCCATGATCACGGACCGAAGTCCCTTCACGCATGCGGCACGTCATCAACTCCTTAACAGTAGCGAACCTTTCAGCCCTCGACTGAGCCCCAAAAAGTTCCTTGAGTTGCGCATGAATGTCAGCAGCATTCACCGTGTCCTCAAATCGCCTCTGGAGTTCATCAGACATCGAGGCTTGCATATAGCATTTGGTCTTGATGTCATGGTCACACCATGCATCAAGTTTGGCCAATTCCTTCGGACTTATGTCAGCTGGTGCTTCCTTCGGAGGTGCTTTCTCTAACACGTAGAGCATTTTCTCCGAAGTTAAGACAATCTTCAACTTCCGGAACCATTCCGTATAGTTGGCGCCAGTCAACTTGTTTTGTTCGAGGATCGAGAATAATGGATTTCGCGAATTCATTGTATGAAATACTGAAAAGAAAAACAGACATATATCAATGATTGTTTAACAATTTACTAAGACATAAAATAGGCGAATTTAATTTTATGAATCTCACTCCCACTATTTTAACGATTTCACCACCCTCTAGTGAAAACGGGAAACTTTTTCCTTAGTGAGAACATGGAGTCCAATTGACAAACTTATGGTCCCGAATAATATCAGCCAACCATAATTCTCAAAAGGTAGAGCCCAATTGCTTCCAAAGCAACCCCCATGTGTTTACCTCATGTCCAATAAGGGCCCAATAATATGACGCCGTTTAAAGTGACATGTCAAGATGACCCATCAATATTAAGTTGTGATGGACGGTCGCCATGTGGATCCCCCAATAATATGAGCCGATCCCATGGGAGTTCCACCCAACTTACAACATTTGTCGATCCAATGTACAGCTTTCCGACGGACGGGCCCCCCAATAATATGAGCCGGACCGTATCCGCGGGTAGCATCACATACATTGACCGTTGATGGAAGGTGGGAACATTTAAACAAATTTAAATTTCCTTTATTTATCTTGATATAAATTTTAAATCATATTTAAAATGAGGGATTTTTAATTATAAAAATATTTGTCTCATCATATTCATTTTATTGCATGCTTGCCGGATTCACGCAATTTATGTCTAAACATGCATACAATCATAATATCAAATATTATATAGGATGATCGATTCCATTTCTAATTGACCCGTGGTTGCCAATCACGGGTCTTAGTCCAATCCTAGGTAATATGCAGTATGCAATGCAATCCTATTACATGTGCTTCCAATTTACATTTCTTCAGTCTTTATTGTCTGCTGGGCCCACCGTCTTCAAATCTTGATCTCCCACTAAATCTAATGTATTTACAATAAATAACAATGACAAGTAGGGGATACATTTTAGGGGTGGGAACGGGCCATAAACCAAGCCCACTTTTATTACATATGACATTCATATCGGGCCATAAACCAGGCCCATTAATAAAACCAACAACAATAAAAACAAAATGTAAATTCCTAACATACACCTACAAAATTGGTCATGGCAATCGATCATCCTTATCCAATAACATTTAATTCAAAATTAATTTATTGGATAACATGCAGTGGCAATTCAAATTTAAACAAGATAAAATCATATTTTATATATAAAATCTCATTTCACATATAAAATCATATTTTATCTCTATATCAAATAAAATCATATTTTATCTATAAAATCCAATTTTACAAATAAAATCATATTTTACTCAATATATCATAAGATCATATCTTATCATCAATTGTACCAAAATAATTGATTTCAAAATTCAATTTACGGATAAAACATTAAAATTTTCAAAAAATTCAAATTTATCCAAAATCAATTTTAAAATTTACGGACTCGAACAATTCGATCCGAAATCTCGTGAACCAATCAAAAACAATTTTTGACCGGACCAAAAATAAAATTTTAACATATTAAAATTAATTTTTAATAAAAATATAATTTTTCCCGCGGGCCGCCCGGGACACTCCCGGGCCGGCCCGCACCCGGGGCGCGGGCCGGGGGCAGCCCGGCTGCCCCCTTAGGGCAGCGACTATCGCTGCCCTGGCGGCGCCTGGTGCCGCCGCTGGGCGGCGCCGTGCGTCGCCCCTGGGCGGCGCCGTGCGCCGCCCTGGGCAGCGCCGAGCGCTGCCCTGCGCAGCGCCCAGCGCTGCGCTGGCGCCGCCCTGGACGGCGACGGTCGCCGTCCTGGGCGGCGCCATGCGCCCGGCGCCGCCCGGGGCAGCAACAATTGCTGCCCCACCGGGCAGCGATCCAATCGCTGCCCGGGTTTTGCCCCGAAAAAAAAAAAAAAAATTTTTATTTAAAAATATTTATTTTGTTTTCCAAAAACCGAGATTCAAAAATTTTGTACAATCGATTAATTTAATCGTTTGATCTGAGCAACCTGGCTCTGATACCACTGTTGGAAAAAACTGGCGGTCAGATCAATCACGATTGATACCCGGTGCAGCGGAAGTTTAAAATTTTTATCATGGAACAATTCCATGGTGTGGGTATCAACCATTCAACGATTAAATTATTGTGTGTGTAAAATTCAAATAACAATTAATTAAATTTTACCTTCAATCTCGAAGCGAGATTATTGGACACCACACAGATTTCTCTGCGCTTCTTGTATCTCCCAGGAACTGATGAACTCCTTCAATCAGGTCCACGAATGGGGTTTAAATCCCTCTGATAGATTGCACTAGAAAATCTATCAGAAGTTTTCTGCGAAGAGATTAAACGAATCTGATTCGTTATTCCTGACTGCAATTAAAAATCACAGACCGGAATTTCTCGGACAGAGGGGAAGGGTTCGGCCGATTTCTTTTGAGAGGAGGCTAGGGTTTCGAAAATCCTGTCTCAAAAATTATGACCTGTTGTGTGTAATTTCTGTACTGCAATAACTTATTTATAATGCAGGCCACTAACACCTTAGGGCCCATTAGTCATAAGCTAGGGCCCGACAAGCAAAGCCCGCACGTTCAGAAATTAATATAAAATTCATCGTGACTCCGATTGATGAACCGATTTCACCAATGTGCACAGAAACCATTTCTGCACATTTTAAAGTCAAAATAAATTCCTGAATCCGAATTCAGTGGTTTCCAAAAATGTCCATCCCTATGTCATTTTAGGAAATCCTACTTCCTTACTCTTATTTAAGAAGTCCAACTCCTTAGTTCATTAAATTTAACTCTTTAAATTTAACTATCTCAACGGGGATTAAAACTCCATTACACTGTGTGACCCTCAATGGTTCAGGGATACAGCTAGCCGTGGGCTCACAACTCCTTGTGACTCGGAACAACACTTTCCGACTTGCCCAACGAATCATGGTAAAGCGCCTAGCAACATCGCCCCATGATTCCCTAGGTATCACTGATAGTGCCTACAAGAACCAGTAGATTTTGGTTAGCGTACAGTACGGTCCCTTCATCCATATATCCCGATCGAATCAACAACCATTGGTATATCGAGAGTCGCTCAAGATTTGATAACTATGCAATACATCTTGAAGATCAAATTAGTGACATCGCATGTGCTACTAAGAAACCATTTCTTAAATCACATCAAGTACTCTGGCCAGAGATTTGTCACACTAATATCTCCTCAGATCGCATAGGATATCCACACTCGCAAGTATGTGGTGAATCCTTGACAACAATGCATTGACTCCTATATGTGTCGTAACTGTACCCAATCTCGACACCTGATGACCCCCATAGAGTCGGTAAACGAGTCAAAGCACAGCACTAGCATATAGAGTCTCCATGATGTTTCAAGTCGTAAGGACTAATGGTGTACAACCAAAACCGCAGACTTTATCCACTCGATAAGTGATAACCACTTGGAAAGTCCGGATAGGGTAGTTCGATTATTCATCCTATGAATATCCATTTGCATGCTTCGAACATCTCCATGTTCCCTACCAATGAAACGTGGTACTCCGCATCGCAAATGCTAGTCTCAAACTCGAGCGATCCTTATCCTTATTATCGGACGGCTCAATCGACTAGGAACGGTTTTAGAATATACAGTGACTATAAGATGTATTTCATGATAGACATCCCCATGTTCTACCACATCTTACATACACTATAGTATATTCAAGGTCTTTATCAAAACAACAATAGTATATCACAATATAACAATATGAAGTAATATAAAGTCATTGCCATTAATAAAAGTGTAAATAATATTAAACAAAAGATTGTTTATACAAAGAGTCATCAAAGCCCATAGCCACACAGTTGGCTCACTGGGCACCCACTCTTACACCCGGGACAGAAAGTGTCTCGCTCGAGCGAGACTTGTGCTCGCTCGAGCGAGAGACGCGTGCAGAATTTTTTAAAAAAGGAAACTCTTGCTCAGGAAGGATACTATCTTTTGGAGACCCTTGGGCATATAAATACAAATCTATTCATCAAAATAAGGGTTACACAACTTCTTTGAAGGCAAGAGGCGGCCAACATCATCATTAATTCTACTTCTCTTCTTTTTTTTTTTTTTTTGGATTTCTAGTTGATGTTTTGGATTAAAAACTTTTGCTCTTGAATCATGTTAAACTTTGAGTAGTTTTTCCCTTTCGATCAAGGCCACGTGATTAGGCCAAACAATTTATGTAGAAAACTTGATTTTTTTATTCGAGAATTTTCAGACTTGATTTTATTTTATTGATTATCGAATTTATATTTGTCTTGCAAATTTCCTGGCCAGTTATTTGTTTGCATGTTAATTGATTCCAAGTCGACAGAGGAGGTTTTGATTTTTATCACTTTGATAATAAACATATTGTACAATCGACTAGAAATAGAATTCGGTTTCAGTGTGCGGTTTGGGTGTAAACTAAATTTTCACAGTTCGTCATGCATTCAAATATGATTAGAATTACGAAATTTTAATCCGTCAATATTTGAATAGGTTTGATTGTTCTAGAAATAGTACTTTGAATAATTTAGGAGAATTCTCGTGAATTAAGATTAAGTCTGAGTCTTAAATCGACTACTTGTTACATAAATTGTCTTGTACCTACGTGAATCCTTGATCGATATTTTCCCAATTTGAATTTAATCCAAAAATATTTGCTGTGTTTTTATTGATTTGAAATTTATTTGCTATTTAAGTTTTAGTTTAAAATCAGAAATTACTCTTATTAATTAGTCTAGATTAAGTAGGAATAATCACATTCTGGTAGTCATATTTATACAGTCCCTGTGGGTTCGACATCTGATTCTATTCACTATCTATAACTTGACTTGGTACGCTTTCCAGTTGATTTTATATCACACCGTTTAGCCGGTCAGTCATTAGTGTAGGCGTAAGAATCCACCATGCCCATGTCCTCGATCGACTGGAGCATGTTTTCATTGTGGACAAGAGGGACACATGAAGAGAGATTGTCCTACTCTTATGGGAGGAGCTAGTGGTTCTGGAGGATCCCAGTCGTCAGTGCAGCAGCCGCAGCAGCAGTATCAGCACTAGCCTTCTCATCAGTAGCGCGAGCAGTCACAGCCTTCGCAGCGACAGAATTCTTCTCGAGGTCATTTTTCCTTACGGCCACGTGTTCAGGGGCAAGTCTTTGCACTAAACCAGGAGCAGGCAGAGGCTAGCAATGATCTGATGATTGCAGGTACATGTAGTTTATGTTGTTTTCCTGCATATGTCTTGATTGATACGAGTGTGTCACACTCATTCATATCAACACATTTTGCTAAGAAGTATAGATTGTTGTTTATTTTTTTAGACGTGTTTTTAGTGGTCTCTACTCCAATGGGTAGCGAGGTCTTAGCTAAGCGTCTAGTGGTTGGTTGCTCTTTGCATTTTGAGGGGTATCAGCTTAGTGCTAACCTGATGATCCTAGCTATGGATGATTTCAACTGCATTATTGGGATTGATCTCTTGACTACCTATAGAGCTATAGTGGATTGATATCAGCTGTTTGTTCAGTTTTATCCTGAGGATGGTGAGGCATGGTATTTCTATGGTGAGGGAGCGCGACCTCCGATGCTAGTGGTTTCTGCTCTGAAATCTCGACGTGCTTTAGAGTCTGGCGGGGAAGGCTACCTTATCTACGACATCGATGCATCCTTGGAGAGACCAGATATCCAAGGTATACCCGTAGTCCGTGAGTTTCCCGATGTGTTTCCGGAGGAGATTCCAGGTTTACCACTAGTGAGGGAGATTGATTTTGGCATCGAGCTAGTGCTAGGGTCAGCACCAATTTCTAGAGCTCCGTATCGATTAGCACCCATTGAGATGAGAGTGCTCCAAAAGAAACTTCAAGATCTTCTTGATAAGGGCTACATTCGGCCGAGTGTTTCGCCATGGGGAACCCCAGTCCTTTTTTGTTAAGAAGAAAGATGGGTCGATACGTCTTTGCATAGACTATCGACAACTTAACCAAGCGACGGTAAAAAATAAGTATCCTCTTCCGCGGATAGATGATTTGTTTGATCAGTCGCAGGGTACTTTTGTTTATTCTAAGATCGATTTGCGGTCGGGATATCACCAGTTGTGGGTTAGAGAGGAGGATATCTCTAAAACAGCATTTCGTACATGGTATGGTCACTACGAGTTCTTAGTGATGCCGTTTAGTTTTGCGAATTCTCCAGCACTCTTTATGGATTTGATGAACAGTGTGTTCCGCGACTTTCTGGATAAGTTTGTGGTGGTATTCATTGATGATATCCTGGTATATTCCCGCAGTATGGACGAGCATGTTTTCCATCTCCGTACAGTATTGCAGATACTGAGAGAGAGGCAGTTGTATGTTAAGTTGAGCAAGTGTGATTTCTGGATTGACCGAGTTGTTTTCCTTGGTCATGTGATTTCACGAGACGATGTTTCCATTAATCCTAGTAAGACGGAAGCCATTTTGAACTGGTCGCGTTCGACGATAGTTTCAGAGATTTGTAGTTTTCTTGGGATGTCCGGATACTATCGAAGATTCGTGGAGAACTTTTCTTAGATTGTTAAGCCTTTGACGCAGCTGACGAGGAAGAATGTACATTTCGTTTGGACGCCGGAGTGCGAGAAGAGTTTTCACGAGTTTTGACGCCGTCTGACTATAGTTCCAGTCTACCGTCTGGATCAGGTGGCTTGATAGTTCACACGGGTGCTTCTCTCTAGGGTTTGGGATGCGTATTGTCACAAAGAGGTCATGTGATTGCCTATGCCTCTAGGCAATTGAAGAATCATAAAGAGAACTATCCCGTACACGATTTGGAACTTGCGACCATTGTATTTTTTCATAAGATATGGCGTCATTATTTGTACGGTAAGAAGTTATAGATCTTCACTGACCATAAGAGATTGAAATATTTGTTCACTCAGGCAGAGTTGAACATGAAGCAGAGATGGTGGATGGATTTGCTGAAGGACTACGATTGTGAGATCAAGTACCATCCAGGCACTTCTAATCCAGATGCGGATGCTCTTAGTCGCAAAGTGTATGTGAGTTCGCTTCGTACCATCTTGGTGGCGCGAGTAGTAGAGGAGTGTTGTTCCTTGGGTTCACTTTTCGACATAAGAAGGAACAGCAGGGAATTCACGTTTCATCTGTACATGAAAAACCAGCATTATATACTCGTATACGTGAGTCGCAGGCCGTTGATCTAAATACACATAAGTTAGCCCGGTTGGCTCAGGATGGGAATACTTCTGGTTTTAATTTTCAGAATGATGGTCTGTTGTGTCTCTCTGGACGTGTAGTAGTTCCTGATGATTCCACACTTCGAGAGTGTTGGAAAACAGGGCTCTCAGATCAATCACGATTGATACCCGGTGCAGCGGAAGTTTAAAAATTTTATCATGGAACAATTCCATGGTGTGGGTATCAACCATTCAACGACTAAATTATTGTGTGTGTAAAATTCAAATAACAATTAATTAAATTTTACCTTCAATCTCGAAGCGAGATTAATGGACACCACACAGATTTCTCTGCGCTTCTTGTATCTCCCAGGAACTGATGAACTCCTTCAATCAGGTCCACGAATGGGGTTTAAATCCCTCTGATAGATTGCACTAGAAAATCTATCAGAAGTTTTCTGCGAAGAGATTAAACGAATCTGATTCGTTATTCCTGACTGCAATTAAAAAATCACAGACCGGAATTTCTCGGGCAGAGGGGGAGGGTTCGGCCGATTTCTTTTGAGAGGAGGCTAGGGTTTCGAAAATCCTGTCTCAAAAATTATGACCTGTTGTGTCTAATTTCTGTACTGCAATAACTTATTTATAATGCAGGCCACTAACACCTTAGGGCCCATTAATCATAAGTTAGGGCCCGACAAGCAAAGCCCGCACGTTCAGAAATTAATATAAAATTCATCGTGACTCCGATTGATGAACCGATTTCACCAATGTGCACAGAAACCATTTCTGCACATTTTAAAGTCAAAATAAATTTTCCTGAATCCGAATTCAGTGGTTTCCAAAAATGTCCATCCCTATGTCATTTTAGGAAATCCTACTCCCTTACTCTTATTTAAGAAGTCCAACTCCTTAGTTCATTAAATTTAACTCTTTAAATTTAACTATCTCAACGGGGATTAAAACTCCATTACACTGTGTGACCCTCAATGGTTCAGGGATACAGCTAGCCGTGGGCTCACAACTCCTTGTGACTCGGAACAACACTTTCCGACTTGCCCAACGAATCATGGTAAAGCGCCTAGCAACATCGCCCCATGATTCCCTAGGTATCACTGATAGTGCCTACAAGAACCAGTAGATTTTGGTTAGCGTACAGTACGGTCCCTTCATCCATATATCCCGATCGAATCAACAACCATTGGTATATCGAGAGTCGCTCAAGATTCGATAACTATGCAATACATCTTGAAGATCAAATTAGTGACATCGCATGTGCTACTAAGAAACCATTTCTTAAATCACATCAAGTACTCTGGCCAGAGATTTGTCACACTAATATCTCCTCAGATCGCATAGGATATCCACACTCGCAAGTATGTGGTGAATCCTTGACAACAATGCATCGACTCCTATATGTGTTGTAACTGTACCCAATCTCGACACCTGATGACCCCCTCAGAGTCGGTAAACGAGTCAAAGCACAGTACTAGCATATAGAGTCTCCATGATGTTTCAAGTCGTAAGGACTAATGGTGTACAACCAAAACCGCGGACTTCATCCACTCGATAAGTGATAACCACTTGGAAAGTCCGGATAGGGTAGTTCGATTATTCATCCTATGAATATCCATTTGCATGCTTCGAACATCTCCATGTTCCCTACCAATGAAACGTGGTACTCCGCATCGCAAATGCTAGTCTCAAACTCGAGCGATCCTTATCCTTATTATCGGACGGCTCAATCGACTAGGAACGGTTTTAGAATATACAGTGACTATAAGATGTATTTCATGATAGACATCCCCATGTTCTACCACATCTTACATACACTATGGTATATTCAAGGTCTTTATCAAAACAACAATAGTATATCACAATATAACAATATGAAGTAATATAAAGTCATTGCCATTAATAAAAGTGTAAATAATATTAAACAAAAGATTGTTTATACAAAGAGTCATCAAAGCCCATAGCCACACAGTTGGCTCACTGGGCACCCACTCTTACAGAGAGGAGATTCTAACAAAAGCTCACAGTAATAGATTTTCTGTACATCCAGGCAGCATGAAAATGTACAAAGATATACGTACGAGGTTTTGGTGGAAAGGAATGAAGCGCAGTGTTTATCAATTCTTGTCAACATGCCTTGTGTGTCAGCAGGTCAAGGTAGAATTTCGAAGACCCGGTGGTTTGCTCCAGAGTTTAGAGATTCCTGAGTGGAAGTGGGAGCATGTGACGATGGATTTTGTCACCCACTTGCCTATGTCTTTCAGGAACTGCGATGCTATTTGGGTTGTTGTTGCTCGATTGTCGAAGTCCGCGCCTTTTCTGCCGTATAATCGGGACTTTACTTTCAATCGGATGGCACGTTTGTATGTGCAAGATGTTGTTAGTCTGCACGGGATTCCGTTGAGTATTGCCAGTGACCGAGATCTAAGGTTTACCTCTAGATTTTGGGGTAGCTTCCAGCGAGCTCTTGGTACTACTCTATGTTTGAGTACAGCTTATCATCCAGAGACTAACGGACAGAGTGAGAGGACTATATGTACCCTCAAGGATATACTTTGAGCTACAGTCATGGATTTTGGTCCAGCGTGGCATGACCACTTGGCGTTGGTGGAGTTTGCTTATAATAACAGTTACCATCGCAGCATTGTCATGGCACCATTCGAGGCTTTGTATGGACGCCGCTGTCGTATGCCTTTGTTTTGGGACTAAGTTGGCGAACGTCAAGTCGAAGGTCCACAAATGATTTAGCAGATGACCGATGCAGTGGAGATGATCCGTAAGAGGATTAAGGCAGCCCAGGATCGAAAGGCTAGCTATGCTAACACTCACCACAGACTGCTACATTTTGAGGTAGGAGAACATGTGTTCCTGCGAGTTTCACCTTTTTGAAAGGTGATGAGGTTTGGACTCAAGGGTAAGTTATCGCTGAGGTATATTGGTCCGTTCGAGATTCTCAAGAAAGTTGGAGAAGTGGCTTATAGTCTAGCTTTGCCACCGTATCTTTTCAGCATCCATGATGTGTTTCACGTGTCCTTGCTGAGACAGTACGTGGTGGATGAGCCGCACATCTTGAATCCGACTGAGGTGAAATTGGACCAGGATCTATCCTATGTGGAAAGACCTCTCAGGATTCTCGACAGGAAGGACTAAGTGCTTCGCAACAAGCACATACCTTTGGTAATGGTGCAGTGGCAGCGTAGGGGAACTGAATGAGCTACTTGGGAGTTGGAAAGCCAGATGCGAGCTGAGCATCCAGATTTGTTTTGATGTTTTGTGCTTTTCTTTGTAAGAAAGATTTGTACTTTGTAATGTTCAGTTGTAATAAAGAACATTTGTTTGACTTTCAGTGCTTTCCTCTAGACTTAAATTTTGAGGACAAAATTTTTTAAGTGGGGGAGAATGTAGTTACCCGTAACCAAATGAAGTAATTAAGGAGTAATTAATAATAAGTAATAAAATTAAGCAAGGATAGATTGGAATTGTTGGAACACATTCTCGGATCTGTCAGATCTGATACCCGTAGCAGCAGAAGGTTTTAAAATTTTATTTTCTGATCTAGAACGATTACAGATTGTGGGTATCAAATCCTAACGATTAAAACGAATAAGTAAAATAAAACAAGAATTAAATTTTACCTCTCAAGTCTCAACTTGAGGTTAGGGACTCCAACATATAAATCTGCTCTTCTTGTATATCCCAGGAACTGATGACTCGATCAACTCCTGAATTAGGTCCACGAAAATAAATCTAAACCCTCTGAAAGACTGCACTAGAAAGTCTAACAGAAGTTTCTATGAAGAGAACTAACAGATTTGATCTGTTAAACTAGACTGCAATTTCGAAAATTGTAGCCTAGAATTTTCGAACACAGAGAAGGGAAGTGGGCGGCCAACCCTAGAGAGAACACTCTAGGTTTTTCAAAAATTATGAGACCTTGTCTTCAATTTTTGTACTGCAATAACTTATTTATAACATGGGCTGCTAACAGCTTAGGGCCCATTAGTCATAAGTTCAAGCCTAACAAGCAAAGCCCGCATGTTCAGAAATTAATATAAAATTCATCGTGACTCAAATTGATAAACCAATTTTACCAATGTGTACAGAAACCTTTTCTGCATATTATAAAGTCAAGATAAATTTTCTGAATCTGAATTCAGTGGTTTCCAAAAATGGCATCCCTATGTCATTTTAGGAAATCTCACTCCCTCTACTCATCAATAAGAAGTCCTACTTCTCATTCGCTAAATTGAACTCATTAAACTTAATTATCTCAACGGGGGTTAGAAATCTATTACTTGTGTAACCCTCAATGGTTCAGGGATACAACTAGCTGTGGGCCCACAACTCCTTGTGACTCGGAACAACAATTTTTGACTTGTCCATCGAATCATGGTAAGAGCTCCTAGAAACATCGCCCCATGATTCCCTAGGTATCACTGATAGTGCCTGCAAGAACCAGTGGGTTTTGGTTAGCGTACAGTACGGTCCCTTCATCCATATATCCTGATCGAATCAACAACCATTGGTATATCGAGAGTCGTTCGAGATTTGAAAAATATGCAATGCATCTTGAAGATCAAATAGTGACATTGCATGTGCAACTAGGAAACCAAGTAACCTAAATCACATCATGTACTCTGGCCAGAGATTTGTCACACTAATATCTCCTCAGATCGCATAGGATATCCACACTCGCAAGCGTGTGGTGAATCCTTGACAACAAAGCATTGACTCCTATATGAGTCGTAACTGTATCCAATCTCGACACCTGATGACCCTCATGGAGTCGGTAAACGAGTCAAAGTACAGTACTTTCATATATACTCTCCATGATGTTTCAAGTAGTAAGGAATAATGGTGTACAACCAAAACCACGGACTTATCCACTTAATTAGTGAAAACCACTTGGAAAGTCCGAGTAGGGTAGTTCGATCATCCATCCAATGAATATCCATTTGCATGCTTCGAAAATCTCTATGTTTCATACCAATGAAACGTGGTACTCGGCATCGCAAATGCTAGTCTCAATCTCGAGCGATCCTTATCCTTATTGTGGACGGCTCAATTGACTAGGAACTGGTTTAGAATATACAGTGCTTATAAGATGTGTTTCATGATAATCATCCATATTCACTATCACATCTTACGTGCACTCTAGTATATTCAAGGTCTTTAATGTAAACATCGTATAGTACGTCACAACATAATAATATGATAAAAGATAAAGTAAATTCCAATGAAAAGTGTAAATTACATTAAACAAAGATTGTTTACAAATAGAGTCATAAAGGCCCTTAGCCACAAGTTGGCTAACAGGGCACCCACTCTTTCAATCTCCCACTTTCCCTAAAGCCAACTAGTCATACTACGTAGTCCCATTGCTTCACGATGTTTGTCAAATAATGGTCCTGGCAAGGGCTTAGTAAGTGGATCAGCGATATTGTCTGCAGAGGCCACTCTCTCGACAGTAATGTCTCCTCTTTTCACTATCTCCCAAATGATGTGGTATTTCCTCGGTATGTGTTTGGATCTTTGATGAGACCTTGATTCCTTTGCCTGAGCAACGGCACCAGTGTTGTCACAGTACACCGGGACTGGACCAACAGCTTCAGAAATGACCCCCAACTCTTGGACGAAATTCCTCATCCAAACGGCCTCTTTAGCAGCAGCTGATGCTGCAATGTACTCTGCCTCAGTGGTGGAATCCGCTGTGGTATCCTACTTGGAACTCTTCCAAGAGACAGCACCACCATTGAGCATGAATACAAATCCAAAGGTTGATTTCGAGTCATCCACGTTGCTTTGGAAGCTACAGTCGGTATATATAGCCTTCCAATTTCAATTCTCTTCCCCCATAAACCATGAATATATTCTTAATCCTTCTCAAGTACTTAAGAATATCCTTCACAGCTTTCCAATGCATTTGACCAGGGTTGGCCTGATATCTGCTCGTGACACTCAGAGCAAAGGCTACATCCGGTCTGGTAGATATCATCTCTTACATGATACTACCTATAGCTGACGCATATGGTACGTGTGTCATTTTCTCTATCTCTTCGTCAGTCTTGGGAGACATTTACTTGGATAGAGAAACTCCATGACACTTAGGTAGATGTCCTCTCTTGGACTCTTCCAAAGAGAACCTCTTCAATATGGTGTCTGTTAGAACCTAATGGGGGGGATTTAGGTTATATTGGCAACTTTAGCAATTTAAAGCAATTATGCTAGTACGCAAGCGGAAGACTTAAGCAATCAAATAATAAGTGCGGTAAATAAATGCATAATGTAAATAAAGCAGTAAAAGGGATAAGAGATGTTTATGAAAGTTCGACGATAAATCGTGTACGTCTCCCCTTCTTGGTTAAGTCGATTAACCAAGGATCCACTAGCACTTCGAACGTCTTGGAATTGATGGCTCCAAGGATAGCCTTACAACTTGACACAATCACCGCGCCGATACAACTCAACACTCTTGACCTTAAGGGCTCCAAGGATAGCCTCAACACTCGTAAAATACACTTGGCTTCACACACAAGTGTTTACAAAACCGAGCAACCAACTCACAAACAAACAACCCTCGATTTTACAACCCCGTATACAACTTGATATGTGAATATATTTTGAACACTCAAAAGGGGCTACAAATTGCTCAACAAATGGCTTGAATAATGCTTGAGAGGATTGAGAGACTTGAAGATGTTGGGATGGATTGAATGGCCTCGGAATGCCTCCTTTTATAGCTAAAAATTCGGCATCGATCGGAACTTCCGATCCCTGCATCGGAGCTTCCGAAATTTGAATTCTCAGACACGCGGGTGTACTGGATCGGAACGTCCGATCCACTTCGGAGCTTCCGATCGGCGCAATAAATGTGTTGTCGGGCAAAAGTCTTCCGGACAAGATTATCAGGCGGCCGTTCAAGATCGGAACGTCCGATCACGTTCGGTGATTCCGATCTGCTTCACTTCGTTGCCTCCGATCTGCTTCCGAACAATATAATATTCTTAGAAAATGATCGGACCTTCCGAACTTGTTTTAGTAGCTTCCGTTCTTCATTCCGAACAATATAAAACTCCCTGGAAATAGATCGGAGCTTCCGAACCCTGATCGGAGCTTCCGATCTACCCTTTTCTTTCGAAGACGCTTCTGATCATGATCGGAGGTTCCGATCTCCAATCGGAGCTTTCGATCCCGTAGTAGTATACTTCTTCGAATTTTTTTTTTTATCTTGAGTATGAATTTAGTCTTAATTCATCTAGAAATTTTTAACTCTGTAATAAGCTCAATGTAAATATTAGTAACATTTTAACCTAGTTTTGTTAATCATCAAAACATAGAGAAATAAGACTTGTTAATGCATTAAAAACATTAATCTCATAATTCAAGATTTATATGCGTTTAAGGCGTAACAATCTCCCCTTTTTGATGATCACAAAACTTGGTTAAAAACAGGAGATAAAATATACGATAATCATAAACAATTTTTATAAGCAACAGAGTTTAACGGATAAACAAATTTTATCAGATAAACAAATTTTATCCCAATTAATATTTTAACCATTAATTCTCCCCCTTTGTGATAAGAAAAAAGTAATGAAACATAGAATTAAAAATACGCAACAATTTCATTACAATAATAATTTTTAATACAAAGCAAGAGAAAAAATACAAATAAAAATAAAATAAAAATCTAAGAATCATCATCATGCTGCGGAGGAGGATAGCGAGCGGCAAAATCATCAAATCGAGTCTCCAGAGAGGCAACTCTAGCAGTAAACTTGGTAAAATGAGTGTGCATACTCGTCTCAATGCGATGAAGAGTCTCGAGGAGTCGGTCGCTAGGAAATTGGTTTATTGGTGTAGGAGGAACCTCAGGAGCTTGGAAAGGAAGATCACTAATGGTAGATGCAAAGGCCTCAAAACTGGAAGAGGATGGAATATCAGTGTTGGGCGGACCAGTCGGAATACCTTTGGTTTGGATAGAGTGAGGAAGAGAGGAAAAGTCTCGATGAAAATCAGTAATAGGAGAAAATCTAGAAAAAGATCGACTAGGATCATCAACCCATCGAGAATACACAAGATTCCAAGATAAATCCATCCTGATAATAGACTGATGGTTGATGATATGACTCGACTAGTTTTCAAGAGAAGGGATCCCCTCAAAATCAATATCAAAACGACTCAAAATCCGGTTAATAAACCGAGCAAAAGGAAAGGAAACCTTTTTAGCCGTCGTTGCCGTGTGATGCATAGTCTGCATAACAAGGCGCGGAAGGTTAAAAGGTCGAGAGGAGATGATATGAAAAAGGATATACAAATCCATAAATTTGCAAGTGGAGAGGTCTCCACTGCGGGGAACTATGGATGTGGTAATGAGTTTTTGAATGATTTGGAAATCAGGACAAAGACTCTTGAGATCGATTCGATCGTCAGCACCTGTGGCTTGTCGACCGAGAATAGTAGTAAGAAAGAGATTGCGATCAAAGTTTGGATCATTTTGTGGCCAAGTTTGGGAAAAGTATTCACCGAGTCCATTCTTGGGAAGATCAAACCAGGAGGACAGATGAACAGAAGAAAAGATGATATGCCTTCCTTGAACGATCGTGGCAATGGTGATATCACCATGCCCTAATTCGAGTTCAAGGTTTGCATAGAACTCGTGAATCAGTGGAGGAAAGATTCGGTCGGGGATAGATGGCTGAAAAAAGGATTTCCAATGTTGAGCATTGATTAAGTTCAACAGTAGGAGATGGGATTGGGCCAAGTAGGTAGTATCTAAGATACGACCCGGATGAATAGGACGATGCACATAATCATCAGGAATGGGCCTAGAAACAGCTGGTTGGGTAGGATCACAGATAATAATAGGGCGACTAGAACTCGCTTGATCGCGATGGCGTTTGACAGGCATTTTTATAGGTTGGAATCGGATGAAATAGAGAAAAGAGAAGAAATTTAGGTGCAATAAATCGGACTGAGCGATCTGATATTTATAGGGCTTGGAACGATCGGAAGCTCCGATCCTGATCGGTCGTTCCGATCGTGCGGTCCACTGAGGTAAGGACACGTGTCGATCGGAAGCTCCGAATAGGCTTCGGACGTTCCGATCCTGAGGCGGTAATTAATGATAAGGCGGTGAAAAGTAATTTGAAAAGACGGATCAGATGGGGATTGGACTTTCCGATCGTGATCGGTGGTTCCGATCCTCATCTTGGAGGGAAAATTTACCGCGCAAGTTGGATACAGATCGGAAGTTCCGATCTGGATCGGTGGTTCCGATCTGCCTTAGGAAGAAAGCATGATTTCGACTCTTTAAAATTTATTTTATTTAGTATTTAAGCAAATAATTCACATAAAAATGTGAGCTTCTTAATTTTGAATAAATACAATTGATTTGTATTATCCAAAATTAATTTGCTCAAATTTAATATTAAGCTCCCCCTTAATATGACATTAAATTTAAATTATGCCTACAAGTGATTACAACTCAATCATGCCAAGTTCACCACGTAAACGAATAAAAGTATTTTCATCTAGTGGTTTTGTAAAAATATCGGCAATTTGATTTGAAGTGTCAACATATTGAAGTTCAACTTCATTTCGTTCGATGTGGTCACGAATAAAATGATGACGAATGTCAATATGTTTGGTGCGCGAATGTTGAATCGGATTCTTTGTAAGACATATGGCGCTAGTGTTGTCACAGAAAATAGGGATTTTTTAAAAAGATACACCATAGTCGAGCAATTGATGCTTCATCCAAAGAATTTGCGCACAACAACTACCGGCAGCCATATATTCGGCTTCGGTCGTTGATAACGCAACACAGTTTTGCTTTTTGGAAAACCAAGAAACTAAACAGTTTCCTAAAAAGAAACAGGTTCCACTAGTGCTTTTTCGGTCCACCTTATATCCACCAAAGTCGGCATCACAGTAAGCTTTTAAATCAAAGAAAGAATTTTTCGAATACCACAAGCCGAGATTTGGAGTATTTGAAAGATATTTGAAAATGCGTTTTAAGGCGAACAAATGTGATTCCTTTGGACATGATTGAAATCGTACACATAAGCAAATACTAAACATAATGTCTGGTCTACTAGCAGTAGCATATAATAAGGAGCCAATCATACTACGAAAGGAAGATTGATCTACAGTTTTACCATTTTCATCCTTGTCGAGTCTGATTGCTGTGCTCATCGGTGTGGATGATGATTTGGTGTTCTCCATCCCAAACTTCTTTAGAATCTCCTTAATGTATTTGCTTTGGTTCACAAAGAACCCATCTTTACACTGTTTGATTTGCAATCCGAGGAAATAGTTAAGTTCCCCCATCATGCTCATCTCAAAGTGTTCTTGCATAAGCTTGGAGAAATCTTAACAAAGAGTTTCGTCAGTAGAACCAAAAATTATATCATCAATATAAATTTGCACAATCAAAAGATCATTTTTGACATTCTTAGTAAATAAGGTAATGTCGATCTTTCCTCTTGAAAAACCATTTGAAAGCAAGAAAGTAGACAGTTTATCATACCAAGCTCGAGGAGCTTGTTTCAAACCATACAATGCTTTGTTTAGTCTAAACACATGATCAGGCAAAGAAAGATCAACAAAGCCATCAGGTTGCTCAATATAAACCTCTTCTTTCAATTCACCATTAAGAACGGCACTTTTGACATCAATTTGAAATAACTTAAAATTTCTAGAGCAAGCAAAAGCAAGTAGCATGCGAATAGATTCTAGTCTTGCAACAGGCGCATAAGTTTCATCATAATCTATGCTTTCTTCTTGACTATATCCTTTAGCAACAAGCCTAGCTTTATTTCTAGTGATAGTGCCATGCTCGTCAAGTTTATTCCTAAACACCCATTTAGTACCAATGATAGATCTATCATGCGGCCTAGGAACAAGAAACCAAACATAATTGCGTTTAAACTCATTCAACTCATCTTGCATCGCAATTATCCATGCATCATCTAATAAAGCATCATCTATGCATTTAGGTTCAACATGCGAAACAAAGGCAAGATGATTACAAATATTATTAAGAGAGGATCGAGTAGTTACTCCCTTCGAAGGACTTCCAATGATAAGATCCATAGGATGATCTTTGTGGAGCGTCCAATCCTTCGGAAGTGATGTTTCCTCAACAGAAACATTTAGATCATTTAGACTTGAGGAGGCCAACTCTTCTTCGAGTAATTCTACATCATCAATGTTAGTGCGAACAATAGTAGACATAGATTCATCAAAAATCACATGCATAGATTCTTCAACAAGTAAAGTACGTTTATTAAAAACTCTAAAAGCCTTACTTGAGGTAGAATATCCGAGAAAGATACCTTTGTCGGATTTGGCATCAAATTTGCCAAGGTTGTCCTTACCATTGTTATGTATGTAGCATTTAGAACCGAAAGCTCGAAAGTAAGAAATGTTAGGCTTTCTCCCTCTCCATAATTCATATGGAGTTTTCTTGAGAATTGACCTTATTGATACGCGATTGATAACATAACAGGCAGTGTTCATTGCTTCAGCCCAAAAATATTTTGGTAGAGAATTCTCACATATCATGGTCCTCGCAATCTCCACAAGTGTCCTATTTTTCCTCTCAACGACCCCGTTTTGTTGAGGAGTCCTAGGACAAGAAAAATTATGACCGATCCCTTTCTCTTCACAAAATTTTGAAAAACTCTCATTTTGAAATTCAGTTCCGTGGTCACTACGGATTTGTTTTATTGAAAGATTTTTCTCATTCTCAACACGTTTCACAAAAGTTTTAAAATAATCAAAGGCATCATTTTTGTGGGCTAAAAAAATGTCCACGTGAATCGTGAGAAATCATCCATAATGACAAATGCATAAAGCTTCCCTCCTAGGCTAGCGTTCCTCGAGGGACCACATAGATCTAGGTGAAGAAGTTCAAGGGGCATAGAAGTTGATATAAAATTTTTGCTTTTAAAAGATTCCCTTGTATGTTTGCCAAGTTGACATGCATCACAAATAGAATCTAATTTTAAATTGAGTTTTGGCATACCAACAACTAAATCAAGTTTAAAAAGTTTTTCTATGGTACTAGGACCAACATGACCTATTCGTCTACGCCAAAGAATGTTGTCATCAACATTCAAGGATACAAGGCTTTTAATATTTGATAAAGATAAATTGTTTAAAGAAACCTTGTAAACATTTTCACTTATATATCCTTTGAAATTTATGGATTTGTCAGTCGTGAGTGATATAGTGCAGTGTTGGGGAGTGAATTTGACTTCATAACCTCTATCGCACAATTGACTTATGCTTAGTAGATTATGCTTAAGCCCTTTCACTAGGAGTACATCATCAATCAAGCAATATTCAGATATACCTATTGAGCCGATTCCTTCAATGATTCCTTTGTTGTTGTCTCCAAAGGTTACAGTTCCCTTCTCCTTTGGTTTGACTAATTGAAGTAGCTCATTGTTCCCTGTCATATGTCTAGAACATCCACTGTCTAGATACCATATGCTAGGGAGAACAATTTTCCTATTTCCCTACAAGAAGAGATTTTGGTACCCTTTAGTTCTTTTGGGTCCACAGTGTTAGAAAAGAAAAATACAAAACAGATTTCCAAGAGTTCAGCCTCTCATAGCGACATAATCGCCACTTTTCAAGAGTGCTCCCAGTTGTAGGTAGGGCTATGCCTCTTTAAAAACCTATTTCCTTGGACAGAGCAGCGTTCATCAGGAAGACCAGTCGCAAGTCAAGGCAGTTTAAACCGGTCTATGATGAACTCCCTTGGATCATGATCTCATAATGCCGACTAATGAGTTGTTAAGTACTCTTAGGCCTCCATTTCATATAGCTCTTTTTATCATATTGATATTTTAAAGATCTACACTTATGTCTAGCATGTCCTATTTTAAAACAGTAAGAACATGCAGGGGGTGATCTCATTTTTGCTTTAGCAATTAGACTAGTGAAATCTATAGATTTCTTACCATACCCTATTCCACCCTTATCAAAACTACATTTTTGCATGCTTAGTAAATTATTCAAGTTATTACTACTTACATTGAATTTATCAAAAGATTTCTCAAAGTGAGCTATGTCATCTTTTAATCTTAGGTTTTCATGCTCCTTAGTTTCTAATTCATGTTTGAGCTTTCTATTTTCTTTTTAATGAGATTTAGCCATATCAAACATGTTTTTATATGCATGTAGTAGTTCGTCATAGGAAGGTACCTCATCATCGTCGTCGGAGACGATGTCATCACTTTTAGCCATGAGGCAGATGTTGGCTTCCTCCTCGTCATCGTCGATATCGCTCCAAGTGACTAAAAGTGCTTTCTTCTTTCCCTTGTCAACTTTTTTTTTAAGAGGACACTCATTTGCATAGTGGCCTTGTTGTTGACAGTTGTAGCAAGTAACTTCCTTATCCGGCTTCTTTTGGAATTTGTTTCCTCGCATGAATCGTTTGAACTTTCTTGCGAAGAGCGCCATATCATCATTATCATCATCTTCTTTGGATTGGCTAGATAGAGCAATCCCCTTTGCCTTGGTATCTTCTTTCTTTAATTCCTTCCTTGTTGATAATTCCAGCTCATGGGTTTTTAGAGTCTCATGTATTTGATCAAGATCGTAGGATGCGGTGTCGCCTTTGTTTGACTCGATGATGGCCGTCCTCTTGGCATCCCACTCCTTGGGTAAGGCGCGTAGAGCTCTCCTCCATACTTGTTTGGTTGGATATTGTTCCCCGAGTTGGGCTAGCTCATTGATAATTTGAGTAAGCCTTCGGAACATAGTATCTACATCTTCGTTTGATTCCATCTCGAATGTTTCATATTTTAGTTGGAGTAGATCGATCTTCGTCTCTTTGACTTGATTAGTCCCTTCATGGCATATCTCCAACTTGTCCCATATCTCTTTAGCGGATGAGCACATTGAGATCCGGTTGTACTCATTCATATCTAAGGAAAAATGAAGAATATTCATGGTTTTAGCATTTTGAGAAATTAATCGCATGTCCTCCTTGGAAAAGTCGTCCATTCCCTTGGGAATTTTGACACCCTCAACCTCTTTAGTAGGTATGTAGGGACCTTTCACAGTAACTTTCCAAAGATCATAATCTAAGGATTGGATATATAGGGACATTCGGTTTTTCCAATATCCGTAGTTTATGCCATTGAAAAGAGGAGGATGATTTGTTGATTGCCCTTGAGCATAGTCTCTTGCTAGATTTGCCATAGAGCCTTTTTGAAAATATTTTGTAAAAATGTGGCTCTGATACCACTTGTTAGAACCTAATGGGGGGGATTTAGGTTCTATTGGCAACTTTAGCAATTTAAAGCGATTATGCTAGTACGCAAGCGGAAGACTTAAGCAATCAAATAATAAGTGCGGTAAATAAATGCGTAATGTAAATAACGCAGTAAAAGGGATAAGAGATGTTTATGGAAGTTCGACGATAAATCGTCTACGTCTCCCCTTCTTGGTTAAGTCGATTAACCAAGGATCCACTAGCACTTCGAACGTCTTGGCCTTGATGGCTCCAAGGATAGCCTTACAACTTGACACGATCACGCGCCGATACAACTCAACACTCTTGACCTTAAGGGCTCCAAGGATAGCCTCAACCCTCGTAAAATATACTTGGCTTCACACACAAGTGTTTACAAAACCGAGCAACCAACTCACAAACAAACAACCCTTGATTTTACAACCCCGTATACAACTCGATATGTGAATATATTTTGAACACTCAAAAGGGGCTACAAATTGCTAAACAAATGGCTTGAATAATGCTTGAGAGGATTGAGAGACTTGAAGATGTTGGGATGGATTGAATGGCCTCAGAATGCCTCCTTTTATAGCTGAAAATTCGACATCGATCGGAACTTCCGATCCCTGCATCGGAGCTTCCGAAATTTCAATTCTCAGACACGCGGGTGTACTGGATCGGAACGTCCGATCCACTTCGGAGCTTTCGATCGGCGCAATAAATGTGTTGTCGGGCAAAAGTCTTCCGGACAAGATTATCAGGCGGCCATTCAAGATCGGAACGTCCGATCACGTTCGGTGATTCCGATCTGCTTCACTTCGTTGCCTCCGATCTGCTTCCGAACAATATAATATTCTTAGAAAATGATCGGACCTTCCGATCATAGAACGGAGCTTCCGAACTTGTTCTACGTAGCTTTCGTTTTTCATTCCGAACAATATAAAGCTCCCTGGAAATAGATCGGAGCTTCCGAACCCTGTTCGGAGCTTTCGATCTACCCTTAGCTTTCGAAGACGCTTCTGATCATGATCGGAGGTTCCGATCTCCAATCGGAGCTTCCGATCCCGTAGTAGTATACTTCTTCGAATTTTGTTTTTGATCTTGAGTATTAATTTAGTCTTAATTCATCTTGAAAATTTTAATTCTGTAATAAGCTCAATGTAAATAATAGTAACATTTTAACCTAGATTTGTTAATCATCAAAACATAGAGAAATAAGACTTGTTAATGCATTAAAAATATTAATCTCATAATTCGAGATTTATATGCGTCTAAGGCGTAACAGTGTCGATGTAGGTCGCTTGAGTGAGTCCTATCATTCTCTTAGATCTATCTCTATAGATCTGTATTCCTAGAATATAGGAAGCCTCACCCAAGTCCTTCATCGAAAATCTACCTGATAACCATATTTTTTTTGGCTATAACATCTCTACATCATTCCCAATGAGTAGGATGTCGTCAACATAAAGCACTAAGAATGTCACAGCATCCTTAACTACTTTCTTGTACACGCACGGTTCCTCCTGGTTCTTGATGAAACCAAAGTCCTTTATTGTTTCATCAAATTTTTGGTTCCAACTTCTTGACGCCTGTTTGAGACCATAAATTGATCTCTGAAGTTTGCATACCTTATGCTCGCTTCCCATGGATTTGAATCCCTCGGGCTGCATCATATAGATCTCTTCCTTAATGTTTCCATTAAGGAACGCAGTCTTCATATCTATTTGTCATATCTCATAGTCATACCATGTTGCTATGGAAATTAAGTTTCTTATGGACTTGAACATTGCGACTGGTGAAAAGGTTTCATCATAGTCAACACCTTGTCTTTGTGTATAACCTTTTGCGACCAATCGTGCCTTGTAGGTCAGCACCTTACCATCAGGCCCAAGTTTTCTCTTGTAGATCCATTTACACCCTATAGGAACAATTCCATCGGGAGGATCTACTAAAGACCAAACTTGGTTTGCATGCATGGAGTCTATTTCAAACTGCATGGCTTCAAGCTATAAATTCGAATTGGCATCAGAAATTGCCTCCTTGAAGTTTCTTAGATCACATCCAATGATGGGTTCAATTTGATCCCCTTCAAGTAGGAGATTAAGTCGAACAGGAGGTCTAGAAGCCCTTTCGGATTTTCTAAGAAGTGGCGTGTCATTTATTGGTTCCTGAGGTGTGGGATCGTTATTTTGTATCTCGGGTTCTTCTCAAACTTCTTCGAGTTCCATCATCTTGCCTTTTCTTTCAAGTAAGAACTCCTTCTCCAGGAAGGTGGCATTCCTAAAAAACAAACACTTTTGTTTCAGTGGGATGATAGAAGTAATATCCAATCGAATTCTTTGGATACCCTACAAAATAACACAAGGTGGATCGACTATCCAACTTATCTCCCACTGTCTACTTCACGTAAGCAGGACATCCCCAAATCCTCATGTACGAATACTTAGGAGTTTTCCAGTCCATAATTCGTATGGAGTTTTATTCACTACTTTAGTGTGGACATTGTTCAACAACAATACCGTCGTTTCAAGTGCATAGCCCCAAAACGAAGGTGGGAGCTCAGTGAAGCTCATCATAGATCGAACCATGTCCAACAGAGTTCGATTCCGACGCTCTGCTACACCATTAAGCTGAGGTGTGGCAGGAGGTGTCCACTGAGAAAGAATCCATTTTCTTTCAGATAGTCTAAAAACTCGGTACTCAAGCATTCACCGCCTCGATCAGATCGAAGTGCTTTAATACTTTTTCCTAGCTGATTTTCTACTTCAGTCTTGAATTCTTTGAACTTTTCAAATGATTCAGACTTATATTTCATTAAATATAAATACCCATACCTAGAATAATCATCAGTAAAGGTAATAAAGTAGGTGTGACCATATTTAGTACCAATACTAAATGGGCCACAAACATCTGTGTCGATCAGATCCAATAGATTTTGACTACGCTCAGGCTTTCCCTTAAAAGGTGTTTAGTCATTTTTTCTTTCAGGGAAGACTCACAATTAGGTAGAGAGTTTATATCTGACATATCAAACATGCCCTCTCCCACTAGCTTGTTCATCCTCCGTGAGGAAATATGACCTAGCCTAGCATGCCAAAGGTTTGCTGGGTTTTGACTATCATTTTTCCTTTTTATTGTTGTTGCCGGTTTATCAACATAATTAACTGGTATGTCTTTTAATTTTAAGTTATATAGATCGTTTTCAAGTTATCCACATCCAATCAAACATTCATTCTTGTAAATATTGCAAATCTCATTCACAAAATTGCAAAAAAACCATCACTATCAAGCATAGAAACAGAAATAATGTTTTTAACCAAATCTGGCACAAATAAAACATCTCTCAGAAATAACTTAAAATTGTTCTGCAAAATTAAATAAACATCTCCCACAGCTTTGGCCTCAACTCTGGAACCATTTTCGAGCCTCAACTGGGTCTCACCCATCCTCAGCTTACGACTTCTTGACATCACCTGCAAATCATTGCAAATGTGAGATCCTCATCCGGTATCCAATACCCAAGAAGTAGTATTAAGTGAAACATTTATTTCAATATAAAACATACCCTTCGCAGTTCGCAACTGCTCGAGATATTCCTTGCAGTTACGTTTCCAGTGACCGGGTTTCTTGCAGTGATGACAAACATCTTCAGACTTGTCCATGTTAGAAGCTTTGGTCTTGTGCTTCTTCTTGGGCCCAGTTTTTTTGGGTGGAGCAGAATGTTTCTTACCCTTGGCACTTGGCCCCTTCTTCGCAGAAGAAAAGGAGCCCACCAAGAGAACAGGTTTATCATTCTTTAATGTGGCCTCATAAGGGACAAGCATATTGACCATCTCTTCAAGGGTAGCCTCTATCTTGTTCATATTAAAGTTCACCAAAAAATCGTCAAACGATGAAGGAAGAGAAAGAAGCAGTAAGTCCACACATAGTTCGTGCTCCAATGTCAACTCGAGGGTCACCAATTTTTCAATGAGCCAAATCATGTGTACCCCATGCTCACGGACCTAAGTCCCATCTCGCATGCGGCATGTCATTACCTCTTTGACAGTGGTGTACCGCTCAGATCTCGACTGAGCTCCAAAAAGTTCCTTGAGGGTCTTGTGAATGTCAGCAACATTCACTGCATCCTCAAATCGCCTCTGAAGTTCATCAGACATCGAAGCCTGCATGTAGCACTTGGCCTTGATATCATGGTCCCACCATTTATCAAGTTTGGCCAACTCTTCCGGACTCACATCAGTCGGGGCTTCCTTCGGAGGAGAATTTTCTAACACGTATAAAATCTTTTCCGAGCATAGGACAATATTCAACTTATGGAACCATTTCGTATAGTTTGCGTCAGTCAGTTTGTTTTGTTCGAGAATGGAAAAGAGAGGATTACGTGAATTCATTGTAACGTTATACTGAAAAGATAACAGACAATAATCGGTGATTGTCTAATTAATTTACTAAGACATAAAATAAGGCGAGTTTAATTTTATGAATTACTCTCCCACTATTTTAACGATTTCATCACCCTCTAGTGAAAACGAGAAAACCATTTTCTTTAGTAGGAACATGGAGCCCGATTTACGAATTATAGTTCCGAATAAAATCAGCCAATTATAATTTTAAAAAGGTAGAGTTCAATTGCTGCTATAGCAACCTCCATGGTTTTTTTTTACCTCAAATCCAATAAAGGGCCCAATAATATGATGTCGTTTAAAGTGATATGTCAAGTTGACCCATCAATATTAAGTTGTGATGGACGGTCGCTATGTGGACCCCCAATAATATGAGGTGATCCCATGGGAGTTCCACCCAACTTTCAACAATTGTCTACTCAATGTACAGCTTTCCGGTGAACGGGCCTTCCCAATAATATGAGATGGACCACGGTCGCGGGTAGCATCTATCATGCATTGATAGTTGATGGAAGGTAGGAAAATATAAACTATATTTAATTTCCCTTTTATTAAACTTGATATTAATTTTATATCATATTTAAAATGACGAATTTTAATTTTGAAAATTTGTCTCATCATTTAATAAATTTGTATGCTTGCGGGATTCATACAATTTAGTCTAAACATGCATACAACAATAATATCAAATATTAAATAAAGGATGATCGATGCCTAAATCTAATCGACCCGTGGTTGCCAATCACGAGTCTAAGTCCAATCCTAGGTGATATGCAAGTATGCAATTCAATCCTATTACATTGAGCTTCCAATTTACATTTCTTCGGTCTTTATCGTCTGATAAGCCCACCATTGTCTTCAAATCTTTATCTCCCACTAAGTCTAATAAATTTCAATGACAAGTAGGGGATACATATTTAAGGGTGGGAACGGGCCATAAACCAGGTCCACTTTTATTACAAATGACAAATCAAATTGGGCCATAATACAAGCCCATTAATAAACCCAACAATAATAATAAAAAAAACCAAATGTAAACAACTTAACATACACCTAAAAATTGGTCATGGCAATCGATCATCCTTTTATCCAATTATTTAATTCAATTAAATGATTGGATAACATGCAATTCTAAATGACAATATATTTAAACAGATAAAATCATATTTTATCTAATTTATCCATAAAATCATATTTTATACATAAAATCTAATTTTATATATAAAATCATATTTTATTATCAATTGTACAAAAATACTTAATTTTCATGAAATTTAATTTATTGGACTAAATATATAAATTTTCCAAAAATTCAAATTTATCCAAAAATTAATTTTCTTAAAAATCCGGGTTCAAACAAATTTGACCCATTGCCTCGTGGACCAACCGAGATAATCTTCAATCAGTCTAAAATTTATAATTTCTAAAATTATATAAAAAAATTAATTTAAATTCTGGGGCTGCCCGGGCAGCCCACCCTGCCCTGCTAGGCGCTCTCGGCCCAGCCGCTGGGCTACTGGGCCGCCTCCTGTGGCCCATTTGCACGCTGGGTTAGGGCAACATTTGCCCAAGCCTAGCCGCCAGGTTGCAGGGCCGCCTCGCGTGGCCCAACTGTGTGATGGGCTAGGGCAACGTTTGCCCTAGCACATCACGTTGGGCTGCCGAGCGCAGCCCAGTTGCGTGCCAGGCGGCGGCTGGCCGATGCCCTTTTGGGCAGCGAGCAGTCCCAAAATTTTTTTTTCCTTGTTTTCTCTGAAAACCGAGGCTTGGTACAATTTTTGATAAAATTTTAATCTTAAGATCCGAGAGCAACCTAGCTCTAATACCACTGTTGGAACACGTTCTCGGTCTGTCAGATCTGATACCCGTAGCAGCGAAAGGTTTTAAAATTTTTATTTTCTGATCTGGAACGATTCCAGATTGTGGGTATCAAATCCTAACGATTAAAACGAATAAGTAAAATAAAACAAGAATTAAATTTTACCTCTCAAGTCTCAACTTGAGGTTATGGACTCCAACAGATAAACCTGCTCTTCTTGTATATTCCAGGAACTGATGGCTCGATCAACTCCTGAATCAGGTCCACGAACAGAAATCTAAACCCTCTGACAGACTGCTCTAGAAATTCTATCAGAAGTTTCTATGAAGAGAATTAACATATTTGATCTGTTAAACTAGACTGCAATTTCGAAAATTGCAGCCTAGAATTTTCGAACACAGAGAAGGGAAGTAGGCGGCCAACCCTAGAGAGAACACTCTAGGTTTTTCAAAAATTATGAGACCTTGTCTTCAATTTATGTACTGCAATAACTTATTTATAACATGGGCTGCTAACAGCTTATGGACCATTAGTCATAAGTTCAAGTCTGACAAACAAAACTCGCATGTTTAGAAATTAATATAAAATTCATCGTGGCTCAAATTGATAAACCAATTTTACCAATGTGTACAAAAACCTTTTCTGCATATTTTAAAGTCAAGATAAATTTTCTGAATCCGAATTCAGTGGTTTCCAAAAATGGCATCCCTATGTCATTTTAAAAAATCTCACTCCCTCTACTCATCAATAAGAAGTCCTACTTCTCATTCGCTAAATTTAACTCATTAAATTTAATTATCTCAACAGGGGTTAGAAATCTATTACTTGTGTAACCCTCAATGGTTCAGGGATACAGCTAGCCATGGGCCCACAACTCCTTGTGACTCAGAACAACAATTTCCGACTTGCCCATCGAATCATGGTAAGAGCGCCTAGCAACATCGCCCCATGATTCCCTAGGTATCACTAATAGTGCCTGCAAGAACCAGTGGGTTTAGGTTAGCGTACAGTACGGTCCCTTCATCCATATATCCTGATCGAATCAACAACCATTGGTATATCGAGAGTCGTTCGAGATTCGATAACTATGCAATGCATCTTGAAGATCAAATAGTGACATCGCATGTGTAACTAGGAAACCAAGTAACCTAAATCACATCATGTACTCTGGCCAGATATTTGTCACACTAATATTTCCTCAGATCGCATAGGATATCCACACTCGCAAGCGTGTGGTGAATCCTTGACAACAAAGCATTGACTCCTATATGTGTCGTAACTATATCCAATCTCGACACCTGATGACCCTCATGGAGTCGGTAAACGAGTCAAAGTACATTACTTGCATATATAGTCTCCATGATGTTTCAAGTAGTAAGGACTAATAGTGTACAACCAAAATCATGGACTTATCCACTCAATTAGTGAAAACCACTTGGAAAGTCCGAGTAGGGTAGTTCGATCATCCATCCAATGAATATCCATTTGCATGCTTCGAACATCTCTATGTTCCAATCCAATGAAACGTGGTACTCGGCATCGCAAATGCTAGTCTCAATCTCGAGCGATCCTTATCCTTATTGTGGATGGCTCAATTGACTAGGAATTGGTTTAGAATATACAGTGCTTATAAGATGTGTTTCATGATAGTCATCCATATTCACTATCACATCTTACGTGCACTCTAGTATATTCAAGGTCTTTATCTAAACATTGTATAGTACGTCACAATATAATAATATGATAAAAGATAAAGTAAATGCAAATGAAAAGTGTAAATTACATTAAACAAAGATTGTTTACAAATAGAGTCATAAAATCCCTTAGCCACAAGTTTGCTAACAGGGCACCCACTCTTTCAGGAATGCCCGAGAAAGGGACCGGAGGATCCGAAGACGTTCGGTTCGAACAATCCGAAGTGAGGATCGGACGCTCCGAACGTGATCGGATGGTCCGTCGGCAGGAGCAGATGGTCCGATCAGGACTAGGGCTTATGTCATCATCTACATCAGCAAGATGACATCATGGTTGATGCATTGATGGGACTTCGGATGCCCCGATGACGGGATCGGACGCTCTGATCGCATTCGAAGGCTTTGAACGGGGTTCGGACGGTCCGAACATTGTCTATAAATAGAGGAGCCGAGATTCATTTTCAAGCGCACCGAACTCCTCTCTTCTCTCGATTCCTTAGCCTTCTAACTTAGAACTAGGGAATTTTAGGCGTCCTATTGGGAATCCGGAAGTAGTGCAGCGATCCAGGAGTCGTAGCGGAGCTGTGTAAAATGCTAAGCATTCAAGAACAATAAATACATGAAGGGTAGCAACTTTATTCAACCAACAAGCTTACAAAGTGGTACATGTATTCAAACTTAATTCTAAGTTTGCAAAAACTATATTGATACAAGTTTTGACATTAAACATACATGCTCAACTTCATATATAACAAAAGTTTGACATTAACTTCTATAACTTAAACCCGAAGTCTCCATATCTAAAATTCTCCCAAAGCTCATGGCCTCCTATGGCTCGGCCCTGAATCAGCTGTTGCAATGCACACACAAAGACAAAGCAACAACCGGACAAACTGGTAAGTATAAACTTAGTATGAAACAACGGAAACATATAAGGAAACATATATGGAAAGATTCATGCATTTCAAATATAAATCACAACGAAATGAAAGGAAAATGGCAAGGCTGTCAAGGAAACAATGCCCAATAGAAGACAACGGTTCAAATGCTATAACGCATCAACTCATCATCAGGCTTAAACTCATCACTGATGCTTTAACCGAAGTCTAAGTATCAATGCTATGAACTCATCACTGATACTTGATATCTAAGCTAATAACTCATCAACGATATCATGGCAAGGTTAGAAGGAATATTAGGCTCAACATGCACCATAAGATGTCACAATACGCAATCATCTTACAAAGCCTAATAAGAACAAGCAATGCATAACCAAACATATAAACATGTAACACAAAGAAATTTTTGATTTGTGATGGGATTGAGAGGCCACTCATCTCGAATTTTATCCCCAATTCGATCGTCATTGAATCATACCTAAATACGGATAACAAGCTAACTCAATCCACAAGCTTGATCAAACTTCTTCCCGTTCGAAGTCGGAGGTCTCGAGTTTGTCAATCTTCAACCAACTCTGAAAATCAAGTATCAATGTGCTATAAACATCAGCAAACAACTCAACTATAGCACAACTCAATCAATAATTCAAAAGTGTAGCAATTTCTAAAACCGACGGCGTAACGGCTAAAAACCGGCAACCGAAACAATAATCAATGCACTATACAAATCCCATCTCATTCATAAACATCAAATATCAGTATGTATATACACATCCAACCATGATTCAGAATTGAACATTTCACATATTTCTTCAAAAATTCACTACAAATCAAATCGACGATCTTTCTCCGATCCGTCTTCGAATATATAACCGGTACTAGCTCAAGCACATGTATAACCAATAATAATAAAATTCCATCTTCAAATTTAAAATCAAGTATGATAGAACTTAAGAAAACTTACGCCAAAACATAGCTCTCGGAGAGGTGATTGCGAATATATATTCAAATCTGAATTCTGACGGACGGATATTAAAAAATCGAAGCTTTAAAAGATGAGAAATGGTGTGGGTTAGTGTTTCTGATTCTTTTCCTTTGGCTTCTGGTTTTTACACGATGGAATGATAAGGAGGAAATGTAAAATTTGATATATATTGACCAATTTGCAGTTTAGTCCCTAAACTTTTGCATAATTGCAAATCAGTCCCCGAACAATCTTTTTAATTCAATTTCAATCCTAAATAATTTAATAATATTATAATTCAAATATAAACTCAAAAATTCTCAAATTAAATATTTTTGGATTAAAATTAAATAATTTCGGGCCTTACAATTCTCCCCCTCTAAGACATGATTTCGTCCTCTAAATCACATGAAATTTGTAAACACATAAGATAAAGAAATATTACAGATACTGAATAAGAATAGCATCAATGAAATAGTTCTGGATAGCGCTGCCTCATATCCTGTTCTACCTCCCAAGTTGCTTCTTCAACTCCGTGTCTACTCCACTGCACTTTAACAAGTGAAATGGATTTGTTTCTGAGCTGCTTTTCTTTATGATCAAGGACTTGAATAGGTCGTTCAACATAGCTCAGTGTTTCATCCAGCTCAGCCTCATCTGAACGAAGTACGTGGGAAGCATCTGGCTCATATTTCCTCAGCATAGACACGTGAAATATGTCATGTATACCGGATAGCGATGGAGGTAATGCCAATCGATATGAAAGATAACCAATCTTTTCCAGAATCTCATAAGGCCCAATAAACCTCGATGATAACTTACCTCTATTTCCAAATCGAACAGTGCCTCGGAAAGGATATATCTTCAAAAATACTCGATCACCCTGTTCAAAGCTTAGAGGTCTACGCCTCACATTTGCATATTTGTCTTGTCGATCTTGTGCTGCTTTCATTCAGGACTGTATCAACTTTACTTTATCAGACATTTCTCTAATCATATCTGGCCCTGTATCTGGTGTTTCAGAAAGATCATCCCAAAATAACGGATACCTGCATTTCTTACCATACAGTGCTTCGAATGCAGCCATTTCAATGCTTGTCTGATAACTGTTATTATAAGAAAATTCAACAAGTGGCAAAGATTCTTGCCAATTCACACCGAAATCAAGCACAACAGCTCTCAACATATCCTCCAAAATCTGAATAGTTCGCTATGATTTCCCATCTCTTCGAGGATGATAAGCTGTACTCAAATGTAAATGCGTACCTAGAGCTTCCTGGAGACTGTGCCAAAAATGAGAAGTAAATCAAGGATCTCGATCTGATACAATAGACTTAGGCACACCGTGTAATCTCACCACATCTCGGATATAAATATTGGCCATCAGATCATGATGATAAGTCATCTGATAAGGAATGAAACAAGCAGACTTAGTCAGTCTGTCAATCACCACCCAAATTTCATCGCATCCTCTCAAAGATCGTGGTATTTTTGTGACAAAATCCATCGTGATATAATCCAATTTCAATTCAGGAATTGCTAAACTGTGAAATAAACCACCTGGTTGCTTTCTCTCAGCCTTCACCTATTGAAAATTTAAGAATTTGGATACAAATTCTGTCACATCATTTTTCATTTGTTTCCACCAAAATTGCTATTTCAAATCGTTATACATTTTCCTACCACCAGGATGAATGCTAAATTTACAGCAATGTGCTTCACTCAGAATCTGATATTTCAATTCTGCAACATTAGGCACAACAATGCGTTTATTCACAAACAAAACGCCATCAATACTAACCTGATACTCTGATTCATGTCCAGCTCTGAGTTTCTCAATTGAATTCTGAATGTTTTGATCAGCTTTCTATGCTTCTTTAATTTTCAAAAAACAATTCAGGCTCAGCTTGGATTGCATAAACTCGGATAGGATGTACATCTGTATCAAAATCCAAGCCAGAAACACAGCAATATTTTGGGGACCTGGGTTGCTAATCTCATCTTAGGGCAATAAAAGATTAATTAACAATTAATCATGTAATAAAAGATTTTTCAAACCAAGAGGAAACAAAAAAAAAAATTTTAAAAAACTCAGCCCCTTGCTCGATCGGGCAAACTTTGCCGATCGAGCGAGCTAAATATTCAAACTCTCGGCCTGCATCCATTTTGGCCTCGCTCGATCGGTGAAAATCTCCCGATCGAGCGAGCCCAAAAACTCACTTCTCTGTTTTGGCAAAATACAGGCCTCGCTCGATCGGTGAAGTTCACCCGATCGAGCGGGCACCCTGTCCAGAGAATAAAAATGCTTCTTTGCTGTATAATTGATTCCAAATCTCATACAAACTTCATATAAACTTCTCAACATGATTCTACATAATTTACATGCATTCAAACTCATACTAAGTGAT
The DNA here is from genome assembly GCF_033568475.1 of Henckelia pumila. Classification (NCBI taxonomy): domain Eukaryota; kingdom Viridiplantae; phylum Streptophyta; class Magnoliopsida; order Lamiales; family Gesneriaceae; genus Henckelia; species Henckelia pumila. The sequence continues at coordinate 98,855,064 of NC_133123.1, read as the reverse complement.
CTAGAATACATGAACTCTCAAGTATAAATCAATACTTGGCAAAAATAACATATACAAAGGTTCTTGCTATCTAACATGTATAACAAATATACATTACAAATCTTTCTGCTAAAAACCCGAATCCTCACATGCTAAGACTCTTCTCAAGCTATCCAAGCCAACTCTAGCTTGATCATGCCCCAACCTGATGCAATGCACACATATAAACAAAACAACAGCCGGATAACTCCGGTGAGAATAAATCTCAGTATAAAAGACATGCATATACATCATGAAAGCATATGGAAGCTATATGCCATAATAATCATAAAACATGTAATAACATGTAAATCATAGAATCATCATCGACTCATAAATTCTTGAATCATAACGATTCCTCTAAAGCAATAGAATACAAAGAATAACAATGCATTCATATCTAGAATGGCATATCACAACATGCTAGCATTTATAACTGCATATTCTAAACCATAGAAAACTCTAGGTTAATGCATAAATGCAATGCATGTTCCAAGGAATAGGCTATCAAATCTGATACCAATAAGCTTAGTTCTTGGGATCTCGGGGAATAAAATCTTTAACTAACCACCGACTCTCCCAATCGAGGTGGTGTTAAATATCTTAATTCCCCTGACTTTGGTGCAACTATAGTGAGTCATCTAGCTCTGGATATAAATCTATATTCCGTGCCATGAGTCATTTGACTCTGGAAGTAAATCTACATTCCATGCCACTCACTACAGTTCTCCAAACGTCATATGCACTCTAGGCCTTTCTGCCCTCTGTGCTATTCAAGGTAGGGTTCAAGATGAATGCAACATAATCTGTATGCATTAATCAAATAAATACTTATAAACATCTTGAACATATAAGTCAATATTCATAGCAACAAAAGCAAGTAAATCACATAAGAGCACTTAAACAACTAAGTATGTGATTTCAGGATAACTCGAAAACCACCACGTTCTCGAGTTGTTCTACCTGGCAAGAATAATGTCAACTCATACCTTTCATCGCGATTCAAACATCTTGATACTGATCAATCTTAAACTAACCAAATCGGTCATACAATTCTGCTCATTTCAATCAGTGCTACTTGAAGGTATTTTTTTATTCAACTTCAAACACTTCAAGTCATTCGAACTCAAACTCGTCGATTCAACTTCAATAATCTTCAATTCAAATCTGAAATAGATTATAACATATCTAAACATCAATTCCAATCTGAATCGATGTTTCTTTAAAGCTTATATAGTTCAAATCTTGCTAATACAATCGGAATTCAAACCAACGTCGCAACTATTCGAGTCCGATAAATCTTTCGATTCAAATATCATTATATCGTCATTCTCAACATAATCTCATATTCAATTCATCCACAATAAACTTGAAGATGAGCTCTAGACATTTAGAATGCATATCAATTCAAAATCTTGAACCGGCGGCATAACGATACAATTTCGGTCTTTCCAAAAGCTTAAACATCAATATGACAATCATATCAATCTCATATCATCACCAATTCTTCAGCTATATTTCGAAATATGCAGCCCCATAATTTCAGAATTTCAACAATTCTTTCAAAAATCGAAAACATGTTCAAACGACGATCTTTTCTCGAGCCATCTTAGATATGCTATCGTCGTATATGCTAGAACATGTTTATACAATCAAATCTTAATTCTAACAACATTATAAAATTCAAACATGGTAGAACTTCATAAAAATTACGTCAAAACGTAGCACTCGGAGCTGTGATCGCGAATATATGCTTAATCGGAAATTCTACCGGGCGGATTGAATTTAATCGGGACTAGAAATAATCGAAAATGGCATTAAAGAGGTTTCTGAATTTCCTCTATTGCTACTGCTCTATTCACGTGAATGATGCTAAGAATTATGTGCATTTAGATATATATTGGCCTAATTGCAATTTAGTCCCTGAATTCTTCAATATTTGCAAATGGGTCCTTGCTCGGATGTCATCCTCAAATTAAATCCTTGATATTTATCATCTTGGAATTCACATCTTAAGTTTCATAAATATCAATTCAAATATTTTTAATCTTTTAATTTAAGAATTCCGGATATTAAAATCTTAAAATCCGAAAAATCCTCAAATTAAATATTTCTGACCCGAAATTGAAATCTCTAATTTTCATAAATTCTTAAATTCATCTTTTCACTTTTATTCGGAATTTAAATCTTAAATCCCATAATTAAGAACTTAATATTTTCGGGCCTTACATTTCCTCCCCTCTAAGGAATGATTTCGTCCTCGAAATCGCATTCGATCTGACTGCGGATTCTCGTAAACTGTATAGCTGACTGAAGTAATACTGACTTAAATTCTCTAAGCTTTCGATATCTATTCTGATATCTTATCTTCTATCGTATCTTAATCTTCTTTCTGATTGCTTCTGCAATCATATCAATGCTTATTAACATATAGCACTGAGTCAACTTATATCTAAGTTGCTCTTTCTCGTGATCTAACTCTACATCAGTTAATCTGTCTTGCTTACAATATTATCAGCTTCTGTTTTATCTAACTGGACTGCAGATACATATTCTAGCTGATATTCTTCAGCCAATGCATATGGATAACAATTCATTTATCTGACAATTCACGATTGAGTATTAATCAATAAGCTAGATCAAATACTCATAGCTTCTGAAATCTTTTTCAGAACCTAATGATGCTTGGGAAAGAAATTCTTAACTGATCATTCTGTTCAGGCTTCATATTTCTATCTGTTACTCATTTGCTCATTCTATCTATGTTGTTCTGTTCTTATTCTGTTCAAAGCCATCTTCACATTCGCTATCATTTCGTGACTCATATCTGGTCTGATAGCTGATATTTATGTAAGATTGTTTCAATATAAAGACAATTCTGTGTTTCTGATCAATCAATCATCAAAATATTGTCTTTATATCTATCAAATAGATGTCACAGGAATCATAGTAATCACGTGGCAAATAATCAAGCAACTAGTACCGAATCTAGTACTATAGTTCTGAGCATATCCTCGGAAATCTGGATAATCACATCTGATAGTCCACTAACCAGAGGATGGTATAATGAAATCTCATACAACCAAACACTCAGAACATCTGACAATCAATGCCACAATCTAGAAAACAAATCTAAAGTCTCTATCTTGACAATATATTTCAATAATTCCTGTAATCTGATCATCTTGCTAAATGCATAACCAGTATCTTTTTATGTTTGTATCATATCTAATACAACATATTTATGAATCTGTTGAAATATACTACACTCTAAATCGCAAAATCATGACGATTCGAGTAGATTCGAACCAAAGTCGTTCAAAAAGTTGATCTGATTTCAACTCTTATGTAACTAATCTGTTACAGAAACCACTTGAGTTCTTCTTTTCTGCTTCTTTTACTGGAATTTTCGTATTGGTACTGTCAATTATGTCATATCTGCTTTCATTTCTTTCACCAATACTCATCTCCAAGTAAGAACTACATGTAACTCATACATGCTTAGACAACTGAATGGATATTAAATCTGTTGTCATATGCCTCTTTCAGCATCTGATATTTCATATCTAGAATATCTGGCATAATCAAAGGATTAATCCCCACAAACATTCATCTGTTCTGCTCTGCTGTCTTATCTCTTTTCTTAATCTAGCGTTCTCAATCAATCTGTTGCTTTTATCTGTCCAAACTAATTTGAGTTTAGCTTGGATCACAACAATTCTGATTGTTTAAGTATTTGCCAAGCATAAATATTCAACAAGTACAAATCTGTACCCAATAAATCCGATAATTATCTAAAACCCATAAATCTTGCTAATAGTCTGAATCTGAATTTCTATCAGTTACAAGCCAAATTCTTCAAGATAAACTGAATATTCACATCAAATAATCAAGAATTCTCAAATTTCAAATCAAAGGAACTCGCTCAAGTCAAGGTCACCCAAAATCAAACATTCTGAATGACAAAATCTGCACAGTGAAAACAACTCACTTGCATATCAAAACTTAAAGCGAGTAAATCAAATCAGACTCTATCAAAGGAATAAGAGTCAATCAAAATCGATCGAGATCGAATACAAAAACCTCAAAATCGATAGCAAGAAATTCAAGAATCAAGATTTCTATGATGGAATAGCTTCAGCAAAATTGAAGAAAAAGCTCGACTGTAACTGATTTTTCTTATTTTCTATTGATATGAGTTCATTTATTAATTCTTCATTCTCAGCTGACAATAGTCGAATATAATCTTTTCGACTTAACTTATTGTTATAGAATTAATCATTATTTCGGTACTACATAACTCTTTTCTACTCAATCTGCTAGCTGTTTTTGAAGTTTTTCAGTTTAAGTAATGCTCTTCTATACAAGTTGTCATAATACCATTGTACTAGACACCACTCTATATAGAACTGCATTCATGTCGTAGAAAAATCGATATATGTCATTGAACTATTTCTGTACATTCTAACCATTGACATAGCTGTCAATTCTAGGGTAATGCTGTACTAGTTCAATATATCGACTAAACTTCTACTGACATTCTTCCATGATCATCGTGATATAAACAGTACCGACATAATAGAAATTTATTTCTGCAACTCATATCAAATAGATCTCTACTCATTGCTATTGCTGATCTAACTTAATCACTGCACAGAATCAATCAATTCTTATCTGATACTCAGTTATTGAATTAATATCTATAATGCATATTCAATCTTATTTCCTCAAGTCTGCATTTCATCTTCTCTGTCTAATCATTCAAATGCATTTCTTCTACTCAAAGGCAAAAATCTCAGCAAATATATTGAATAAAGGCTCATCAGATACGGATTATAGCATAACAAATCACTAATCTATGACTGTATACTATGCAATCAATATATAAGCGGTTAACTAGAATTAACTCACTTACCTGTAATATGCTTATCTGATACAACTTGAGCCTTTCAATCTTTGCTTCTATTGCCACTATCTCTTGCTTCATAGCTATACTGCTATGGAAGTTGTAGTGGAGGTGATGATCTTAATTGTTTCCACAATTACAGAGGCATACATAAAAATTCAACTCTGCCTCGTACTACCGGTTAATGATTTCGTTCTTCTCTTACTGGCTTGAAATCAACTTATGCGTCTCTACTTCTCTATCATCTTTAGCATATACTGAAATAAACAATTCTATTTACTTACCTCCCAAACAATTTCAGTACTTCTTCTGGCAACTTCGCCAACTTCTTGCTAAGTCCTGGAGTTGATATAAAATCAGGCTGGTTCTATGTTCATCTGAATATGCTTCTCTTGAACAACTGATCCAACTCTTCAAATCAACTCCTTTCTAGACATAACATATTCTGTATCTTTCTGAGTTGATGATTCATAGCTTTGGAGTTGTTCAACTAACATACTCCTCAGTACAATCGGTTCAAAACCTTACCTCAACACGGTTCTGTTCTATCTGAGATTATGTTCTGTCTAAGGTTCTCATGCTATCTGCATAAGCTGTCTTATTCGATAACAGAAGCAATCGATATGGAAGAGACTATAACATACAATTTAAGTATAACATACATATAATCTCATGCTTCTGAATAGAACACATGCTTGCAAATTCTCATGCTTTTCACATAATACATGCTTGCAACGAATTCATTTATTTTAATGAATTCAAGAAATCATGCATATATATCAGCATATAAGCATGTAATTCGCATATCGATAAAGCAAGCAGTGTTCAATCAAAAAATCATCGTCGCATACAATTCTGTAAAGCAAGTAAATCATAATCATGCAATACTATAAATGCATGCGACTCAATCTACCCCGCTCAACTTCTATCTTATTCCAAGACTTTACGCTCTGATACCACCTGTTGTGGGGACCCGGGTTGCTAATCTCATCTTAGGGCAATAAAAGATTAATTAACAATTAATCATGTAATAAAAGATTGTTCAAACCAAGAGGAAACAAAAAAAAAATTTAAAAAACTCAGCCCCTCGCTCGATCGGGCAAACTTTGCCGATCGAGCGAGCTAAATATTCAAACTCTCTGCCTGCATCCATTTTGGCCTCGCTCGATCAGTGAAAATCTCCCGATCGAGCGAGCCCAAAAACTCACTTCTCTGTTTTGGCAAAATACAGGCCTCGCTCGATCGGTGAAGTTCACCCGATCGAGCGGGCACCCTCTCCAGAGAATAAAAATGCTTCTTTGCTGTATAATTGATTCCAAATCTCATATAAACTTCATATAAACTTCTCAACATGATTCTACATAATTTACATGCATTCAAACTCATACTAAGTGATCTAGAATACATGAACTCTCAAGTATAAATCAATACTTGGCAAAAATAACATATACAAAGGTTCTTGCTTTCTAACATGTATAACAAATGTACAGTACAAGTATTTCTGCTAAAAACCCGAATCCTCACATGCTAAGACTCTTCTCAAGCTATCCAAGCCAACTCTAGCTTAATCATGCCCCAACCTGATGCAATGCACACATACAAACAAAACAACAGCCGGATAACTCCGGTGAGAATAAATCTCAGTATGAAAGACATGCATATACATCATGAAAGCATATGGAAGCTATATGCCATAATAATAATAAAACATGTAATAACATGTAAATCATAGAATCATCATCGACTCATAAATTCTTGAATCATAACGATTCCTCTAAAGCAATAGCATACAAAGCATAACAAAGCATTCATATCTAGAATGGCATATCACAACATGCTAGCATTTATAACTACATATTCTAAACCATAGAAAACTCTAGGCTAATGCATAAATGCAATGCATGTGCCAAGGAATAGGCTATCAAATCTGATACCAATAAGCTTAGTTCTTGGGATCCCGGGGAATAAAATCTTTAACTAACCACCGACTTTCCCAATCGAGGTGGTGTTAAATATCTTAATTTCCTTGACTTTGGTGCAACTATAGTGAGTCATCTAGCTCTGGATATAAATCTATATTCTGTGCCATGAGTCATTTGACTCTGGAAGTAAATCTACATTTCATGCCACTCACTACAGTTCTCCAAACGTCATATGCACTCTAGGTCATTCTGCCCTCTGTGCTATTCAAGGTAGGGTTCAAGATGAATGCAACATAATCTGTATGCATTAATCAAATAAATACTGATAAACATCTTGAACACATAAGTCAATATTCATAGCAACAAAAGCAAGTAAATCACATAAGAGCACTTAAACAACTAAGTATGTGATTTCAGGATAACTCGAAAACCACCACGTTTTCGAGTTGTTCTACCTGGCAAGAATAATGTCAACTCATACCTTTCATCGTGATTCAAACATCTTGATGCTGATCAATCTTAAACTAGCCAAATCGGTCATACAATTCTGCTCATTTCAATCAGTGCTACTTGAAGGTATTTTTTTATTCAACTTCAAACACTTCAAGTCATTCGAACTCAAACTCGTCGATTCAACTTCAATAATCTTCAATTCAAATCTGAAATAGATTATAACATATCTAAACATCAATTTCCAATCTGAATCGTTGTTTCTTTAAAGCTTATATAGTTCAAATCTTGCTAATACAATCGGAATTCAAACCGACGTCGCAACTATTCGAGTCCGATAAATCTTTCGATTCAAATATCATTATATCGCCATTCTCAACATAATCTCATATTCAATTCATCCACAATAAACTTGAAGATGAGCTCTAGACATTTAGAATGCATATCAATTCAAAATCTTGAACCGGCGGCGTAACGATACAATTTCGGTCTTTCCAAAAGCTTAAACATCAATATGACAATCATATCAATCTCATATCATCACAAATTCTTCAGCTATATTTCGAAATATGCAGCCCCATAATTTCAGAATTTCAAAAATTCTTTCAAAAACCGAAAACATGTTCAAACGATGATCTTTTCTCGAGCCATCTTAGATATGCTATCGTCGTATATGCTAGAACATGTTTATACAATCAAATCTTAATTCTAACAACATTATAAAATTCAAACATGGTAGAACTTCATAAAACTTACGTCAAAACGTAGCACTCGGAGCTGTGATCGCGAATATATGCTTAATCGAAAATTCTACCGGGCGGATTGAATTTAATCGGGACTAGAAATAATCGAAAATGGAGTTAAAGAGGTTTCTGAATTTCCTCTATTGCTACTGCTCTGTTCACGTGAATGATGTTAAGAATTATGTGCATTTAGATATATATTGGCCTAATTGCAATTTAGTCCCTGAATTCTTTAATATTTGCAAATGGGTCCTTGCTCGGATGTCATCCTCAAATTAAATACTTGATATTTATCATCTTGGAATTCACATCTTAAGTTCCATAAATATCAATTCAAATATTTTTCATCTTTTAATTTAAGAATTCCGGATATTAAAATCTTAAAATCCGAAAAATCCTCAAATTAAATATTTCTGACCCGAAATTGAAATCTCTAATTTTCATAAATTCTTAAATTCATCTTTTCACTTTTATTTGGAATTTAAATCTTAAATCCCGTAATTAAGAACTTAATATTTTCGGGCCTTACAAATATTATATCAACTTAGATACAGGCATAGTAGATAGAGACAATCACAAACCTGTCTACTTAAAGCATCAGCAGCTGCATTAGACTTTCTTGGGTAATACTTGATTTCACAATCAAGATATTTTAATAAGTCTAACCAACTATTTTGTCTCATATTCAATTCATCTTGAGAAAATATATATTTCAGGCTTTTATGATCAGTATAATTTGCAAAAGTCTCACCGTACAAATAATGACGTCAGATCTTCAAAGCAAACACAATAGCTGCAAGTTCAAGACCATGTATTGGATATCTGATTTCGTAAGGTTTCAGTTGTTAGCATATGCTATTACATGACCATTCTGCATAAGAATACAATCCAAACCTTTGTGAGATGCATCAGAATAAACTGTAAAACCACATGTACCTGATGGAATAGCTAACACATGTGCACTGGTAAGTCTCTTTTTCAATTCAATAAAGCTCGATTCGCAATCATCTGTCCAATGATATGGAGTATTCTTCTGAATTAAGCGGGTTATCGGCTTTGAAATGCTAGAGAAGCCTTCAATAAATTGACGATTCCCGGCCAAATCCATAAAACTCCGGATTTCAGATACTGATATAGGTCTAGGCCAATTAATAATTTCCTCTACCTTACTAGGATCAACTTATATACCATCTCCTGAAATAACATGGCCAAGAAAAACAACTTTATCTAGCCAAAATTCACATTTGTATAGTTTAGCATACAAGTTTTCAGTTCGCAAAATCTGCAAAACAACTCTCAAATGCTCTGAATTCTCAGTCTTATTCTTTGAATAGATCAGAATATCATTGTAGTAACCCGTATCAAAAATTACTGATTAATGAGTAATTAATCGTATAATCATGTTAGATTAAGTTAAACATGATTAAAGTAAATTCCAAATGGATTAACGGAGTCCAAAAATGGATCAAGGACACTCAAAAATGGTGGGTAAGGTTCGGGAGGTTCGGACGCTCCGAACATGGACGGAGCCAGGCTTCGGAGGCTCTGAAGGCTTCGGACGGTCCAAAGTGGGTTCGAACGATCCGAACTCATGCGGCCAGTTGTCCCAAAATAATACGTCATTGGTGATGTCATCCGAAAGATGTTCGGATGATCCGAAGGGTGAGTTCGGACCATCCGAACAGTGTATCGGACAGGTGTATGGTTGCATGCGATTGGTTGGACGCGTGGCGGAGATCGGACGATCCAATGAGACGATCGGACGGCCCAAAGCAGATCGGACGCTCTGAACATAGGATCGGATGGCCCGATCGTGTGCTATAAATATAGGGTCGCGAAGAATCATTTGGGGCGAATTCCGAATTCCTCTCCTTCGCCCACGTGGCTCTATTTTAGGGATTTGGGTACTTTTATTTTAGAGTTGGAGTAGGGAATATATTCTAGCATATTCAGGTAGTTTCTGACATAGTAGCGAAGCAGTGCTCGTGTAGTGTAGCCGTGCTCGAGGCTGTGGAGCTGCAGCAGGGGTGTGCCCCTAGTTGCGGGATAATTTCCATCAGCGGGCTAACGACGGACGCTGGTATAGCTTTGACTTCCTTAAATTATTTAGGAGTATGCAATAGCTTAGTTAAGGCTTTTAGAGCTTAATTAATGATGCATGGGTAATATCATTGTAGAGTTGATGATAGGCTTGGAACCTAGAGAGGGACTGCTAGGACTGTCTGTAATAAGGTACGTAAGTACTGACTGAGATAGCCAGCGGGTTTTGCATGCTTATATGTTGCATTTGTGTGTCATATTATTATGCAGCATGTGCATATCATATTGTGTCTGTCCATCTTTTGAGATGAGCCATTTAGGGCCGCTCAGCCCTGTTCGGACGATTGATGTCGAGTGCCCCGCGACCGACGGGTTAGCCGGCACTGGCATCTGAAAGACACGGTCTACGTCCGTTAGGAATGAGCAGTGTACACAGGGTTGCTCCCCGGTTTGTACCACTCATGTTCTAGGCGTCATTCCTGAGCAGTTGTATACAGTTATCCCAGATATGGATACCCTATCATTTGCATGTATCATATTTGTATGTTTTACCCGTGCTTTCGTGTTGAGCTTAGAGCTCACGTCCAGTCTTTTCTGTGTATTTGGACACCCCATTCGACGGGGCAGATGTAGGTGCAGGATTGAGGACTAGGAGCTTGGAGTAGCCAGTGACCAGTGGAGACATCAGGATTAGTTGTAGGTTTTTGCCATTTAGGCTTATTTATTCCATTGGGTTGTATAATCAAATTTGATTAACCGGTTGTATTCTGCCGATCTGTTTTTATTTAAGTCTTCCGCAGTGATTTATTTAAATGCATGCTTAATTATGCTCTAAACTTTGATTAGGTAGTTGATTCGGGTTGGGTCGCTACATTTATTGGTATCAGAGCATGCATGCAAGAGACTTGGGATATAGTATTAAGACTTTGGGTTATCCTTATAGGATTGATGAGACCTTGGAAGAGGTGATGATGCGGCGATTAGGTTGCCCGAAGACTATCATCATCTGCAGGATTTCTGAAGATTTGTCTTATGGGATTCCAGCACGTGCGGACAGGAGCGATGGATCGTGTCCAAGCTCTCGATATTTCTACTCATGTGAATCCTAGCTTTGGATCGAGTACCGGATGTCAGAGGCAGTGGCAAAGGATTGGTGGGGACTTACTTGATGTTTGCATCTGTACAGTCATTTCCATGATGACACTACTCTGAAGATTCTCCAATCATAGTTGGAGAGATTGATAGTTGTGTTTTTGTTGCATTTATTAGTGTCATTTTTGTTGTTGTTTTGCATTAGTTGCATGTTTTATTTCAGCATTTTGTTCGTTTTGCATTTTCAGTGTTTGCATGATGGGATTCTTGTTTTTATGGTTAGGTCGCTTATTTTGCGGACTAAGAAGGAACCTAGGAGGAACGGAAGTTTGAAGCAAAGGAAAGGCTGGGAATTTTCTGGAAACCATCTCTCGCTCGATCTGCAGAAGTATGCGGATCGAGCGAGCACCTACATTATGAAGACAGTGGAGGCTGAATTATCTCTCGCTCGATCTGCAGAATGTTGCAGATCGAGCGAGACCCGTTTTCCGCAAGACAGTAGCAATGCAATTTTCTCTCGCTTCATCCGCAGAATGTTGCAGATCGAGCGAGAGCCTTGATTCCGGAAAAAAAATTATATTTTTGGAAACTTTGTTAATTTAGTTCATAGCCTTTATTAGACTATTATTCCGTTATTATTAGATTTTTATCAGACTTGTGGAGATAGATTGGAGGCTAGGTTTTCTTTTTCTCTTCTGAATTCGAGTTTTCTTAATTTTTCTTTGATATTTATGAATTTTTTTATGAATCGTTGTAGCTAAACTCTTTTACTTGGTTGAGGGAGACGAAACCTTGTTATATTTTATTCATGAGATTTGATTCGTAGTGTTCAATCTTTATTAAGTATCAATTTTTGACCTGTTTTATTTTAAGTTTGTATGCGAGATTTTAGGATTGGCCGTCTTAGGATTTTGTATTGCAAGCGATAGCTAAATTAGAGTTCAAATCTGTAATTGTTTGAATAAACTAATTTGCGAAGCAACTACGTGTGATAATTTCTGCTGTTGAACTTATTATTTCGTAGGGTCAATTATTGGATAGGCTAAATACAATCGCTGGTATTGTGTTGTCTAGTTTCGTCAGTTTTACTAGTTTAAATGCTACCGTAAATTTAAATCTAGATTGTTGTTATCGGGTTGGTTAATTGGTAAGGATTAATTAAAAATGTTGTTTTCTAATTAACTAAAATTACGGTGAAACAAGAATTGAATTTTCAATGACGAATATTTAATAAGATTGATTATTTTTAGAGAATCAGTGATTGAATGAATGAATAACAATGGTGTAGTCGACCGATACCAAGTCTCGTCTCCTATTGAATTTCTCCAGTCTTTTATTTAATTTTGCATGCTAGTGAATTTTTAATTGCTTAAATTTCTTAGTAGTTAATCCAAACTTGAAAACCCCCTATTTTATTTATTTAGAACACTTTGAATTTACCTTTCCTCGTGGGAACGATCCCTACTCACACTACTACATTTTTAGTGATTATCTGCTTGAGTTGGGTAATTTGGGCGTGACACGATAAGCGCTTCCAAATTTTGGCGCCGTTGCCGGGGATCGGTGTTAATTTATTGTGTTCTTTTTCTTTTTATTTTTATTTGTTTAAACTCACTCTCTTGTCTTTTCTTTGTTTCTAGTTTCTCTTGTTCATGCTTTCAGGTGATCTTGCTGAAGAAGGCTTTTTCTACGATCCGGAGATCGAAAGAACTCTGCATAGGCAAAGGCGAGAACTCCTAGGCACCAAAAAGAAGCCGCTGCTCGAGCTTCTTTTCCTGAGAACGAAGAGATGGCTGCGAATGCGAACCAGAGTCTTAGACAATTGGGCACTCCTGATGCCAATCAACAACCCTTATGCATTACTTTCCCTACTTTGGAAAATAATGCTAATTTTGAACTCAAATCTGGTTTAATTCACTTACTACCTGCTTTTCATGGTCTTGCAGGTGAGGATCCCAATAAACACTTGATGGAGTTTCACGTGGTCTGCACGAGTATGAAACCCCATGGAGTAACAGAGGAACAGATTCAGCTGAGAGCCTTTCCTTTCTCTTTGAAGAGTGCTGCTAAGGATTGGTTATACTACATACCCTCTGGCTCTATCACTACTTGGACAGAGATGAAAAGAACCTTCCTGGAAAAATACTTTCCAGCCTCTAGAGCTGCAAATATCCGAAAAGAAATCTATGGGATCAAACAATATTCAGGAGAATCACTGCATGAATATTGGGAGCGGTTCAAGAAGCTTTGTGCTAGCTGTCCGCAACACCAGATAAGTGAGAACCAATTAATTCAATTATGCTATGAAGGTTTGTTGCCTCATGACAGGAGCATGCTGGATGTGGCTAGTGGAGGAGTGTTCATTGACAAAACACCGGTGCAAGCGAGTAACTTACTTGAGAATATGGCTGCCAATTCTCAACAATTTGGCACCATCAGGAACGAGCATCCACCAAGGAAAAACAACGAGGTAAATGTCTCTTCCCTTGAACAGCAATTAATTGAATTAACCACTCTTGTGCGTCAGATGGTTGTAGGGAATGGACAGACTGCGAAGGCATGTGGCATTTGCGCTGCAATAGGACATGCCACTGATATGTGTCCTACACTTCAAGAGGATTCAGTTGAACAGGTAAACGCTACTGGAGGATTTCCTGGACAACCACAGAGGAAGTATGATTCGTATTCCAACACATTCAATCCTGGTTGGAAGGATCATCCAAATCTAAGATATGGGAATCCTCAAGCAAGTCAATCGGGGCCTCAAGCACCACCACATAATCAAACTTATAGGCCGCTGTATCCTCAACAGCAACAGCAGAGACCCCAGATACCAACTCCAGGTGAGTTTCTCGAAAATATAGTTAAGGATCTTGCAACTAAAACTGCATCTTTTCAACAGGATACCATGGTAAGTATTCAAAACTTGAGTACCCAGATGGGACAACTAGCCACTGCCATCAACAAGTTAGAAGCATAGCACTCAAACGCTCTGCCATCTCAAACTGTGGTGAACCCAAGGGAGAACGCAAGTGCAATAACTTTAAGGAATGGGAAGGAGTTGAAAATGAAGGAGAAAGAAGTTGAGATTGAGCACAAAGAGAAGCTGAAAGAAGAAGAAGATCAAAAGGTAAGTGAGGAAAAATCATCCAAGGATGATTCGCCAAGAGGTAAATTTCCCCCTTTATCTGAATATAAGCCTGTTGCCCATTTTCCCTTAGCACTTAAGGATTCTAGAAAAGGTGAGGGGATTAAGAACTATATGAAACTTTTCGTAGATGTGAGGTTAATATTCCATTGCTAGATGCCATTAAGCAGGTACCTCGATACGCAAAGTTTTTGAAGGAATTGTGCACAGCAAAGAGGAAGCAGACATTGAAGGGATGTCAGAAAGTAGAACTTGGTGAGAACGTATCTGCTGTGATCCAACGGAAACTACCTGCAAAATGTAAGGATCCAGGTATGTTTTCTATCCCATGCACCATAGGGAATGTTCGACTTGAGAAGGCCATGCTAGATCTAGGAGCATCAATTAATGTTATGCCTTATTTTATATATGCATCCTTGAAACTTGGCCCACTGAACAAAACTGGGATTGTTATTCAGTTAGCTAACAGGTCGAATGCATATCCTAGGGGAGTCGTTGAAGATGTGTTGGTGCAAGTTAATGAATTAGTGTTCCCCACAGATTTTTATGTGCTAGATATGGAAAACGGTGATCATAATAGTCCTATTTTGTTAGGGAGACCGTTTTTGAAAACATCCATGACGAAAATTAATGTTCAAAGTGGCACACTTACTATGGAATGAAAGAGTAGGTGCCCGGTGAGCCAACTTGTGGCTAAGGGCTTTGATGACTCTTTGTATAAACAATCTTTTGTTTAATATAATTTACACTTTTATTAATGGCAATTACTTTATCTTTCTTCATATTGTTATATTGTGATATACTATTGTTGTTTTGATAAAGACCTTGAATATACTATAGTGTATGTAAGATGTGGTAGAACATGGAGATGTCTATCATGAAACACATCTTATAGTCACTGTATATTCTAAACTGTTCCTAGTCGATTGAGCCGTCCGATAATAAGGATAAGGATCGCTCGAGTTAGAGACTAGCATTTGCGATGCAGAGTACCACGTTTCATTGGTAAGAAACATAGAGATGTTCGAAGCATGCAAATGGATATTCATACGATGAATGATCGAACTACCCTATCCGGACTATCCAAGTGGTTATCACTTATCGAGTGGATAAAGTCCGCGGTTTTGGTTGTACACCATTAGTCCTTACTACTTGAAACATCATTGAGACTCTATATGCTAGTACTGTGCTTTGACTCGTTTACCGACTCTATTGGGGTCATCAGGTGTCGGGATTGGGTACAGTTACAACACATATAGGAGTCGATGCTTTGTTGTCAAGGATTCACCACATACTTGCGAGTGTGGATATCCTATGCGATCTGAGGAGATATTAGTGTGACGAATCTCTGGCCAGAGTACATGATGTGGTTTAAGAAATGGTTTCTTAGTAGCACATGCGATGTCACTATTTGATCTTCAAGATGTATTGCATAGTTATCGAATCTTGAACGACTCTCGATTTACCAATGGTTGTTGATTCGATCGGGATATATGGATGAAGGGACCGTGATGTACGCTAACCAAAATCTATTGGTTCTTGCAGGCACTATCAGTGATACCTAGGGAATCATGGGGCGATGTTGCTAGGCGCTCTTACCATGATTCGATGGGCAAGTCGGAAATTGTTGTTCCGAGTCACAAGGAGTTGTGAGCCCACGGCTAGCTGTATCCCTGAACCATTGAGGGTCACACAGAGTAATGGATTTTTAATCCCCTTTGAGATAGTTAAATTTAAAGAGTTAAATTTAATGAACAAAGAAGTTGGACTTCTTATTTAAGAGTAGAGGAGTAAGATTTCCTAAAATGACATAAGGATGGGCATTTTTGGAAATCACTGAATTCGGATTCAGAAAAATTTATCTTGACTTTAAAAGGTGCAGAAATGGTTTCTGTGCACATTGGTGAAATCGGTTTATCAATCGGAGTCACGATGAATTTTATATTAATTTCTGAACATGCGGGCTTTGCTTGTCGGGCTTGAACTTATGACTAATGGACCCTAAGCTGTTAGTGGCCTACATTATAAATAAGTTATTGCAGTACAGAAATTAGACACAACAGGTCACAAATTTTCGAAAACCCTAAGTATTTTCTCTAACAGTGGTCGCCCCCCTCCCCTCTGCTCAGGAAAATCCAGCCTGTGAATTT
This sequence comes from Henckelia pumila, assembly GCF_033568475.1. Lineage (NCBI taxonomy): Eukaryota > Viridiplantae > Streptophyta > Magnoliopsida > Lamiales > Gesneriaceae > Henckelia > Henckelia pumila. Next base: position 98,838,595 of record NC_133123.1, on the reverse strand, counting down.
TGAATTACAGTCTGGTTTAACGGATCAAATTCGTTAATTCTCTTCGTAGAAACTTCTGATAGATTTTCTAGTGCAATCTATCAGAGGGATTAAATATCCGTTCGTGGACCTGATTGAAGAACAGTTCGTCCATCAGTTCCAGGGATATACAACAAGAGCAGAGAAATCTGTTGGTGTCCATAATCTCGATTCGAGATTGGAGGTAAAAATTTATAATTGTTATTTAATTTTTACACACACAATTTAATCGTTAAGTTTTGATACCCATTATGGAATCGTTCCATATAAAATTTTTAAACTTCCGCTGCACCGGGTATCAATCCTGATTGATCTGATCGCCGCGTTATCCAACAGTGGTATCAGAGCCAGGTTGCTCAGATCAAGCGATTAAATTAATCGATTGTACAAAAATTTTAAAGCCTCGGTTTTTGAAACAAAATAAATATTTTAAAAATAAAAAAAAAATTTCGGGCAAAACCCGTGCAGCGATTGGATCGCTGCCCGGGGGGGGCAGCGATGGTCGCTGCCCCGGGCAGCGCACGGCGCTGCGCAGGGCGGCGCACGACGCTGCCCGGCCCGAGCCCTTTGGGGCGCGGGCAGCCCGGGAATGTCCCGGGCGGCCCGCGAAAAATATTATTTTTTAATTTTAAAATTAAATTTTAATATGTTAAAATTCTATTTTTGGTCCGATCGAAAATTGTTTTTGATTGGTCCACGAGGCGTCGGATCGAATTGTTCGAATCCGAAAATTTTAAAATTGATTTTTGGATAAATTTGAATTTTTGAAAAATTTAAATATTTTATCTGTTAAATTGAATTTTGAAATTAATTATTTTTGGTACAATTGATGATAAGATATGATCTTATGGATATATTGAGTAAAATATGATTTTATGTATAAAATTGGATTTTATAGATAAAATATGATTTTATTTGATAAAAAGATAAAATATGATTTTGTATGTAAAATAAGATTTTATATATGAAATATGATTTTATCCTTTTAAATTTAAATTGTCATTGCATGTTATCCAATAAATTAATTTTGATTTAAATGTTATTAAGGATGATCGATTGCCATGACCAATTTTGTAGGTGTATGTTAGGAATTTACATTTGTTTTTATTGTTGTTGGATTTATTAATGGGTCTGGTTTATGGCCCAATATGAATTGTCATATGTAATAAAAGTGGGTTTGGTTTATGGCCCGTTCCCACCCCTTAAAAATGTATCCCCTACTTGTCATTGTTATTTATTGTAAATACATTAGATTTAGTGGGAGATGAAGATTTGAAGACGGAGGTGGGCCCAGCAGACAATAAAGACAAAAGAAATGTAAATTGGAAGCACAATGTAATAGGATTGCATTACATACTGCATATTACCTAGGATTGGACTAAGACTCGTGATTGGCAACCACGGGTCGATTAGAAATGGAATCGATCATCCTATATAATATGTGATATTATTGTTGTATGCATGTTTTAGACAAAATTGTGTGAATCCGGCAAGCATACAAAATTTTAAAAATGATGAGACAAATTTTCAAAATTAAAATCCCTCATTTTAAATATGATTTAAAATTGATATCAAGATAAATAAAGGAAATTTAAATTTGTTTAAATGTTTCTACCTTCCATCAACGATCAATGTATGAGATGCTACCCGCGGATACGGTCCGACTCATATTATTGGGGGGGCCCGTTCGTCGGAAAGCTGTACATTGGATCGACACATGTTGTAAGTTGGGTGGAACTCCCATGGGATCGGCTCATATTATTGGGGGATCCATATGGCGACCGTCCATCACAACTTAATATTGATGGGTCATCTTGACATGTCACAATAAACGGCGTCATATTATTGGGCCCTTATTGGACATGAGGTAAAAACGTGGAGGTTGCTTTGGAAGAAATTGGGCTCTACCTTTTGAAAATTATGGTTGGCTGATATTATTCGGGACCATAGTTTGTCAATTGGACTCCATGTTCTCACTAAGGAAAACAGTTTCCCGTTTTCACTAGAGGGTAGTGAAATCGTTAAAATAGTGGGAGTGAGATTCATAAAATAAATTTCGCCTATTTTATGTCTTAGTAAATTACTTAAACAATCACTGATATTTGTCTGTTTCTTTTCAGTATTTCATAAAGATGAATTCGCGTAATCCACTTTTCTCGATCCTCAAACAAAATAAATTGACTGGCGCAAACTATACGGAATGGTTTCGTAAGTTGAAGATTGTCTTGACTTCGGAGAAGATACTCTACGTGTTAGAAAAATCTCCTCCGAAGGAAGCACCAGCTGACATAAGTCCGGAAGAGTTAGCCAAACTTGATACATGGTGGGACCATGATATCAAGGCCAAATGCTATATGCAAGCCTCGATGTCTGATGAACTCCAGAGGCGATTTGAGGACACCGTGAATGCTGCTGACATTCACGTACAACTCAAGGAACTTTTTGGGGCTCAATCGAGGGCTGAAAGGTTCGCTACTGTAAAGGAGCTAATGACGTGTCGCATGCGTGAAGGGACTTCGGTCCGTGATCATGGGGTACGAGTGATTTGGCTCATACAGAAGTTGGTAACCCTTGATTTGGTGTTGGAGCATGAACTCAACGTGGACTTACTACTTCTATCTCTTCCTTCTTCGTTTGACGGATTTGTGGTGAATTTCAATATGAACAAGATAGAGGCCTCCCTTGAAGAGATGGTCAATATGCTTGTGACATATGAATCCACTTTAAAGAAGGATAAACCGGCTTTCTTGGTGGGCTCCTCTTCTTCTACTAAGAAGGGGCCAAGTACAAAGGGTAAGAAACATTCTGCCCCACCCAAGAAAATCGAACCAGAGAAGAAGTAAAAGACAAAGGCTTCAAACATGGAAAAGTCCAAGGATGTTTACCATTACTGCAAGAAGCCCGGTCAATGGAAGCGTAACTGCAAGGAATATCTAGAGCAGTTGCGAACTGCGAAGGGTATGTTCTATATTGAAATAAATGTTTCACTTAATACTACTTCTTGGGTATTGGATACCGGATGTGGATCTCACATTTGCAATGATTTGCAGGTGATGACAAGAAGTCGCAGGCTTAGAATGGGTGAGACCCAGCTGAGGCTCGGAAATGGTTTCAGAGTTGAAGCTAAAGCTGTGGGAGATATTTATTTAATTTTGCAGAACGATTTTAAGTTACTTTTGAGAGATGTTTTATTTGTTCCGGATTTGATTAAAAACATTATTTTGTTTCTATGCTTGATATAGATGGTTATTCTTGCAATTTTGTGAATGGGATTTGCAATATTTACAAGAATGAATGTTTGATTGGAAATGGACAACTTGAAAATGATCTATATAACTTAAAACTAAAAGACGTTCCAATAAATTATGTTGATAAACCGGCAACAACAAACAAAAGGAAAATCGATAGCCAAAATCCGGCAAACCTTTGGCATGCTAGGCTAGGTCATATTTCCTCAAGGAGGATGAACAAGCTAGTGGGAGAGAGCATGTTTGATATGTCTGATATTAACTCTCTACGTACTTGTGAATCCTGCCTGAAAGGAAAAATGACTAAATCTCCTTTTAAGGGGAAACCTGAGCGTAGTCAAAATCTGTTGGATTTGATCCATACAGATGTTTGTGGTCCATTTAGAGTTGGTACTCAATATGGCCACACCTACTTCATTACCTTTACTGATGATTATTCTAGGTATGGGTATTTATATTTAATGAAATATAAGTCTGAAGCATTTGAAAAGTTCAAAGAATTCAAGGCTGAAGTAGAAAACAAGCTAGGTAAAAGTATTAAAGCACTTCGATCGGATCGAGGTGGAGAATACTTAAGTACCGAGTTTTTGGACTATCTGAAAGAGAATGGGATTCTCTCTCAGTGGACTCCTCCTATGACACCACAGCTGAATGGTGTATCGGAGCGTCGTAATCGAACTTTGTTGGACATGGTTCGATCCATGATGAGCTTCACTGAGCTTCCACCTTCGTTTTGGGGCTACGCGCTTGAAACGGCGGTATTGTTGTTGAACAACATCCACACTAAAGCAGTGGACAAAACACCATACGAGTTATGGAATGGCAAAGCTCCTAAGTATTCGTACTTGAGGATTTGGGGATGTCCTGCTTACGTGAAGCAGACAGTGGGAGATAAGTTGGATAGTCGATCCACCTTATGTTATTTTGTAGGGTATCCAAAGAATTCAATCGGATATTATTTCTATCATCCTGCTGAAACAAAGGTGTTTGTTTCAAGGAATGCCACCTTCTTGGAGAAGGAGTTCTTATTGGATAAGAAAGGCGAGATGATGGAACTCGAAGAAATTCGAGAAGAACCCGAAATACAAAATAATGATCCTACACCTCAGGAACCATTGATAGACATGCCTATACCTTGAAGATCCGAGAGGACTTCTAGACCTCCTATTCGATATGGTCTTCTTCTTGAAGGGGATCAAGATGAACCCGATGTTGGATGTGATCCAAGAAATTTCAAGGAAGCAATTTCTGATGCGGATTCAAATTTATGGCTTGAAGCTATGCAGTCGGAAATAGATTCGATGCATACAAACCAAATTTGGTCTTTAGTAGATCCTCCCGATGGAATTGTTCCAATAGGGTGTAAATGGATCTACAAGAGAAAGCTTGGGCCTGATGGTAAGGTATTGACCTACAAGGCGCGATTGGTGGCGAAAGGTTATACTCAAAGACAAGGAGTTGACTATGATGAAACCTTTTCACCAGTTGCAATGTTCAAGTCCATAAGAATCCTTATTGCCATAGCTGCTTGGTATGACTATGAGATATGGCAAATGGATGTGAAGACTGCTTTTCTTAATGGAGACATTAAGAAAGAAATCTATATGAAGCAGCCTGAGGGGTACACATCCATGGGAAGCGAGCATAAGGTATGAAAGCTTCAGAGATCAATTTATGGTCTAAAACAAGCATCAAGAAGTTGGAACCAGAAATTTGATGAAACAATAAAGGATTTTGGTTTCATTAAGAACCCGGAGAACCATGCGTGTACAAGAAAGTAGTTAAGGATGCTGTTACATTCTTAGTACTTTATGTTGATGACATCCTACTCATTGGGAATGACGTAGGGATGTTGCAGTCAACAAAGATATGGTTATCAGGTAGATTCTCGATGAAGGATTTGGGTGAGGCATCCTATATTCTAGGGATACAGATCTATAGAGATAGATCTAAGAGAATGATAGGACTCACTCAATCAACCTACATCGATACCATATTGAAACGGTTTTCAATGGATGGGTCCAAGAGAGGACATCTACCCATGTGTCATGGAGTTTCTCTATCCAAGTCTATGTGTCCCAAGACTGATGAAGAGATAGAGAAAATGATACATGTACCATATGCGTCAGCCATAGGTAGTATCATGTATGGGATGATATCTACCAAACCGGATGTAGCATTTGCTCTGAGTGTCACGAGCAGATATCAAGCTAATCCCGGTCAAATGCATTGGAAAGCCGTGAAGGACATTCTTAAGTACTTACGAAGGACTAAGAATATGTTCATGGTATATGGAGGAAGAGAACTAAAATTGGAAGGCTATACCGACTCTAGCTTCCAAAGTGACGTGGATGACTCGAAGTCAACCTCTGGATTTTTGTTCATGCTCAATGGCGGTGCTGTCTCTTGGAAGAGTTCCAAGCAGGACACCACAGCGGATTCCACCACTGAGGCAGAATACATTGCAGCATCAGCTGCTGCTAAAGAGGCCGTTTGGATGAGGAATTTCGTCCAAGAGTTGGGCGTCATTCCTGAAATTTGGTCCAGTCCCGGTGTACTGTGACAACACGGGTGCCGTTGCTCAGGCAAAGGAACCAAGGTCTCATCAAAGATCCAAACACGTACTGAGGAAATACCACATCATCCGGGAGATTGTGGAAAGAGGAGACATCACTGTCGAAAGAGTGTCCTCTGCAGACAATATCGCTGATCCACTTACTAAGCCCTTGCCAGGACCATTATTTGACAAACATCGCGAAGCAATGGGTCTACGTAGTATGACTAGTTGGCTTTAGGGCAAGTGGGAGATTGAAAGAGTAGGTGCCCGGTGAGCCAACTTGTGGCTAAGGGCTTTGATGACTCTTTGTATAAACAATCTTTTGTTTAATATAATTTACACTTTTATTAATGGCAATGACTTTATCTTTCTTCATATTGTTATATTGTGATATACTATTGTTGTTTTGATAAAGACCTTGAATATACTATAGTGTATGTAAGATGTGGTAGAACATGGAGATGTCTATCATGAAACTCATCTTATAGTCACTGAATATTCTAAACTGTTCCTAGTCGATTGAGCCGTCCGATAATAAGGATAAGGATCGCTCGAGTTAGAAACTAGCATTTGCGATGCAGAGTACCACGTTTCATTGGTAAGGAACATAGAGATGTTCGAAGCATGCAAATGGATATTCATACGATGAATGATCGAACTACCCTATCCGGACTTTCCAAGTGGTTATCACTTATCGAGTGGATAAAGTCCGCGGTTTTGGTTGTACACCATTAATCCTTACTACTTGAAACATCATTGAGACTCTATAAGCTAGTACTGTGCTTTGACTCGTTTACCGACTCTATTGGGGTCATCAGGTGTCGGGATTGGGTACAGTTACAACACATATAGGAGTCGATGCTTTGTTGTCAAGGATTCACCACATACTTGCGAGTGTGGATATCCTATGCGATCTGAGGAGATATTAGTGTGACGAATCTCTGGCCAGAGTACATGATGTGGTTTAAGAAATGGTTTCTTAGTAGCACATGCGATGTCACTATTTGATCTTCAAGATGTATTGCATAGTTATTGAATCTCGAACGACTCTCGATTTACCAATGGTTGTTGATTCGATCGGGATATATGGATGAAGGGACCGTACTGTACGCTAACCAAAATCTATTGGTTCTTGCAGGCACTATCAGTGATACCTAGGGAATCATGGGGCGATGTTGCTAGGCGCTCTTACCATGATTCGATGGGCAAGTCGGAAATTGTTGTTCCGAGTCACAAGGATTTGTGAGCCCACGGCTAGCTGTATCCCTGAACCATTGAGGGTCACACAGAATAATGGATTTTTAATCCCCGTTGAGATAGTTAAATTTAAAGAGTTAAATTTAATGAACAAAGAAGTTGGACTTCTTATTTAAGAGTAGAGGAGTAAGATTTCCTAAAATGACATAGGGATGGGAATTTTTGGAAATCACTGAATTCGGATTCAGAAAAATTTATCTTGACTTTAAAAGGTGCAGAAATGGTTTATGTGCACATTGGTGAAATCGGTTTATCAATCGGAGTCACGATGAATTTTATATTAATTTCTGAACATGCGGTCTTTGTTTGTCGGGCTTGAACTTATGACTAATGGGCCCTAAGCTGTTAGTGGCCTACATTATAAATAAGTTATTGCAGTATAGAAATTAGACACAACAGGTCACAAATTTTCGAAAACCCTAAGTATTTTCTCTAACAGTGGCCGCCCCCCTCCCCTCTGCTTAGGAAAATCCATCCTGTGAATTTTGAATTACAGTCTGGTTTAACGGATCAAATTCGTTAATTCTCTTCGTAGAAACTTCTGATAGATTTTCTAGTGCAATCTATCAGAGGGATTAAATATCCGTTCATGGACCTGATTGAAGAACAGTTCGTCCATCAGTTCAAGGGATATACAACAAGAGCAGAGCAATCTGTTGGTGTCCATAATCTCGATTCGAGATTGGAGGTAAAAATTTATAATTGTTATTTAATTTTTACACACACAATTTAATCGTTAAGTTTTGATACCCATTATGGAATCGTTCCATATAAAATTTTTAAACTTCCGCTGCACCGGGTATCAATCCTGATTGATCTGATCGCCGCGTTATCCAACATGGAATTCAATGGCGAGGTTATAAAATTTAATATTTATGATGCCATGAAATTTCCTGATAGCGATGATTGTGTGTTTTCTGTTGATATTGTGGATTTCTTGGCACAAGAGTATTGTGAGCATGCAGGGAAAGATGATCTAGAGGTGGCTATTACAGCACCCATTATGCAAACGGAAGATGGTATTCGATGCAATCAAGAAGTGGAAGAGATTGAGAAACTTCTGAATAGTTTGCCTGAACTACCTCAGTCAGGTAATGTCTCTTACTTAGCTTTGCCAGTTTCTAATACTAGGCGTCTTCCATCTGTTTTTCAGGCACCCGAGGTCGAATTGAAGACACTTCCAAACCATCTAAAGTATGTTTTCCTTGGCAAAGGGGAAACATTACCAGTTATCATTTCCAACAGTTTGGAAGTTAATCAAGAGGAGCAATTAATCAAGGTGTTTCAAGAGCACAAGACTGCTATTGGGTGGACCATAGCAGACATTAAAGGAATTAGCCCCTCCACATGCATGCATCGAATTTTGATGGAGGAAGGAACGAATCCCTCACGCCAGCCGCAGCGCAAACTGAATCCACCGATGATGGAAGTGGTAAAGGCGGAAATTCTGAAGTTACTTGAAGTTGGGGTCATCTACCCAATTTCTGACAGTCAGTGGGTCAGTCCGGTACAAGTGGTACCCAAGAAAACCGGAATCACCGTTGTGAAGAATAAGGATGATGAGATGGTTCCCACCCGCATTCAAAATGGGTGGAGGGTTTGTATTGACTATAGAAAGCTGAACGCCGGAACTCGAAAGGACCACTTTCCTTTACCCTTTATTGATCAAATGATTGAAAGGTTAGCGTGTCATCCTTACTATTGTTTTTTTTATGGATATTCTGGTTATTTTCATATTGCTATCGCGCCAGAAGATCAGGAGAAGACGACTTTCACATGCCCGTTTGGCACTTTTGCTTATCGACGGATGCCTTTTGGAGTTTGCAATGCACCGGCCACTTTCCAACGGTGTATGGTTAGTATCTTTTCAGATTTTATTGAGCATATCTTAGAAGTTTTTATGGATGACTTCACTGTCTATGGTGATTCCTTTGAAAACTGTCTATCTAACCTTGCACTTGTCCTTAAGAGGTGTGTCGAATCCAACCTCGTTTTGAATTCTGAAAAATGTTATTTTATGGTTGGGCAAGGTGTGGTTTTGGGTCATGTTGTGTCATCAAAAGGAATAGAGGTAGATAGTGCTAAAATTGATATCATTCAATCTCTACCTTACCCCACATGTGTACGGGAAGTGCGTTTTTTTCTTGGCCATGCAGGTTTTTACAGGAGGTACATTCAAGATTTCGCCAAGATCGCATCCCCCATGTGCAAGCTATTACAAAAGGACGTGTCATTTGATTTTGATGAGTCATGCAAGTCATCCTTTGACAAATTGAAGAACTCCTTGACATCTGCACCAATAATCCAACCACCGGATTGGAGCCAACCATTTGAGATCATGTGTGACGCCAGTGACTACGCCGTTGGCGCTGTTTTAGGCCAGAAAGTTGGGAAAGCATCGCATGCTATTTACTACGCTTCACGTATTTTGAATGATGCCCAACGAAATTATTCCACTACGGAAAAGGAGCTTCTCGCTATTGTTTTTGCTTTAGATAAATTCTGCTCCTATTTACTTGGTACTAAAGTTATTTTGTATTCTGACCATGCAGCTCTTCGTTTTCTGATGGCAAAGAAAGAGGAAAAACCAAGGCTGATCCGATGGATATTACTGTTGAGTGAATTCGATATAGAAATCAAAGACAAAAGAGGGGCCGAGAATCAAGTTGCTGATCATTTGAGTCGTCTAGTTCATATTGATGAGGAGCTGAAATTGCATGACAAATTTCCGGATGAATAGCTGTTCTCGACAACCACCGAATTATCATGGTACGCAAACATTGTGAATTATTTAGTTACTAATGGTTTCCCCTCTGAATTTTCTAAGGCGCAAAAGGACAAAGTGAGAAGTGATGCGAAGTATTATGTGTGGGATGATCCATACTTGTGGAAGCACTACACTGATCAAGTTATACGACGATGCGTTCCCGCGAGCAAGGTAATTTCCATTCTCACATTTTGTCATTCTTATGCATGTGGTGGCCACTTTGGGCCGAGAAGGACATCGAGAAAGGTGTTGGACAGAGGATTCTTCTGTCCCTCCTTATTTCGAGACGCTTACCTATTCTGTAAGTCGTGTGCCCAATGCCAAAAGACAGGTAACATCTCCCAACGAAAGGAGATGCCCCAACAACCTATTCTAGTTTGTGAAATCTTTGATGTTTGGGGCATCGACTTTATGGGACCCTTTCCAAATTCACATGGTTATATTTATATATTACTTGTTATGGATTATGTCTCGAAGTGGGTGGAAGCTAAGGTCACCCGTACTGACGATTCTCAAGTTGTTGCAGAGTTTATCAAGCATCACATTTTCTCTAGGTTTGGTATTCCTCGAGCCCTCATCAGCGATAGAGGCACACACATCTGCAACCGAACCGTGGCGAGCCTACTGAAGAAATACCATGTGATGCACAGGATTTCCACGGCATATCATCCACAATCCAACGGTCAAGCTGAAGTATCCAACAGGGAAATCAAATCTATTCTAGAGAAGACCGTGAATCCTACGAGAAAGGATTGGAGCTTGCGATTGGATGATGCCTTGTGGGCATACAGAACCGCGTTCAAGACACCTATTAGAATGTCTCCATATCGATTGATTTTTGGGAAAGCATGTCATTTACCAGTGGAGTTGGAGCATCGAGCTTATTGGGCCATAAAAACTTTTAACATGCAGATAGATGAGAGCGGCGAGCACCGGAAGCTACAATTGCAAGAATTAGAAGAGATCCGGAATGATGCCTATGCTAGCTCAAAAATTTACAAGGACAAAACAAAGGCTTTCCATGATAAGATGATCTCTCGACGATACTTCGAAGTCGGTCAGAAAGTTTTGCTCTATCATTCACGACTTCGGTTGTTTCCAGGTAAGTTACGTTCGTGTTGGAATGGACCTTTTGTTGTCACTAACGTCTTTCTTCATGGTGCAGTCGAAATTCAAAGTTTGGACACATCCGAAACATTTAAGGTGAATGGCCATCGGCTCAAGCACTACTATGAGGGAATCCAAGCGAACGTCGAAGTGGAAGAGCATGATATCGCTCTCGATGCCCCGCCTAATGTCGAATGAATCACGGCATGCAGTCGAGCTATAGACTGACTGCAAATTTAGCGCTGACTGGGAGGCAACCCAGTGTTTCTTTTCTTTTTACTTTTGCTCGTTTTTTTTATTTCTTCTGCTTTATTTAGTCTTATTTTATGTTTTTGTTGCTTCTTTTTTTATTGTTTTTTTTTCGAAATTTTAAAAAATCCAAAAAAATTTTAATTTTTGTTGTCTCGCTCGGTCCGCAATTTATTGCAGATCGAGCGAGCGTGTCTTTACTCGAGGCAGTAAGGTCAGCCATTTTGGCTCGCTCGATCCGCAAGATCTTGCGGATCGAGCGAGCACGCTTTTCGTCGGGACAGTAGGTTTGACTATTTATCTCGCTCGATCCGCAACATCTTGCGGATCGAGCGAGATCACTTTTTGCCTTAAATATCCCAAATTTCTTTCTTTCTTTCCCTTCTTTTCTTATTACTTGTCTCTCTCTTGTTCCATCTTCAACAAAACTCCCTAATTCTTACCTCCAAATTTCCTCTATTATAATTCTTAACTCGTTTTCATTCACAGGCACATCTCTCGGAAGTTCAACCACAACTCTTCGAACGCCATCTTCTCCGGCTTCTTTCACGTAGGAATTTCATGCCTACCGCCGATCACCATCCTCGAGTTTTGTTGTCGTGGGTTATTTTCGTCGAGCTTTTCTCCTTAAGCATCTCCCAGACGTAATTCTTCTTTTTTGATCTTGGATTCTTCAAAGGAGTTGCCGGATTCTTCTTCGCCCACAAGGTGTTCGACGAATTGCCCCTATCACTTCTACTCTCATCTCCTTCCTCTTTATGGGTCCCAAACGCACCCGGCAACAAGGCGAATCTTCTTCTCGGGCCGCTGATCGGGCCGATGATCGTAATTATGCCGAGTTTCTAGGCCACTTTGTTAGTGAAGCCGCTCGTAATCGATACTTCAAAGCCAAGGTGAGTTGCTCCCCTATTCCTGAACGTGGCTTTGAGCAAAATTTGTCCTATCCCGAGATTGTCCATACTATTCATGACCGTGGGTGGACGAAATTCTGCGAGGACCCTGCACCAGCTGTAGTGCCGCTTGTACGGGAATTCTATGCCAATGCAGCTGAGCACACAGATAGCAAGGCATTTGTACGGGGGAAATTGATCTCTTTTCTACCCCATGAGCTGAATGCCTTATTAGAAATACCGGAGGTGGACGACTCGCTCTACCAAAGCCTGCAAAATGGTTCGCATTTGACCGAATTACTTGATCAGCTGGCATTTCCCGGCGCTACATGGGTCGGTTCCGCTTCTATATTTAGTTTCAAGGAGCGGTTCTTGCGTGTGATTCCTGCTACATGGTATGGCTTTATGATTCGGCATCTGATGCCGATTTTGCATTCTAGCGAAGTCAGTCTAGAACGCGCCACCAAACTTTATGCGCTGGAAGTCAGAGCACCCATTAATATGGGACAGGTTATTCATAGTGAGATCCACAGGTCCATCCATAATATCACTCTGGGTCTCTACTTCCCCACGATCATATCTTGTTTATGCTTGCGCGCCGGTGTTGCAGTTAAGAATGATGAAGAGTGGTTGTCACCTCAGCGACCACTCGACTCCGCTTTCATCGAAGCAAAGAGGGCACACCGTGTTCAGCACTTTGGGAGGGACGGCCACTTCCAGCCACCGCAAGCTCCGCCAAGACCACCACCCCCTTCTCGACGATCTCAAGTTGACGCCATCCGCGAGCTTTCGGCTTTCGCCCACCATCAGGATGCCTACAACATGGTGGCGGCGCATAATGCGCAGGCTTTGGATGCTTTGTTGCGTAATCTGACAATCCATCATGGTCTTGATCCAAATGCCGTGCCAGCCGCTCTGCCATACCCACCACCCTTCCCATTTCAATACGCGGCCCCTGTCCTTCCTCCGGAGGCTGACGAGGAAGATGCCGCAGACCGATAGACCAGGGGAGTCCCGTTTTGTGTTTTTGCATTTCATTCTGTTTAGTTATTTGGTTGTGTTCTTTTGTTTTTGCATTGAGGACAATGTGTTGTTTAAGTGCGGGGGGTTGCTTTACATGCATTTTGTTTCTTTTGTTTCGTTGTACGTTTTCTTGTGTTGTTATGCATCGTTTTGTTATGTTCGTTTGTGTTGTCCAAATACATGAGTTGAGGATGATTTCTAGTCTTTTTATCCTATGACGAGTTAGTTGAAAAAAATGGATTTTTGAAAAAATTTAACTCTTGATTGGATTTGAGAAACCGTAGGTTGTTTGTTGAATATTCTTAAGCACGCATGTTTAACCAGTGAAGTGTAGCGATGTATTAGATATCGTGGATGTCTGTTGGACCATTGCACGACAATAGGTGTTTATGAAACTTGATAGAGTTTGAATCTTGATGATTTCTTTGATATGACATAAATGATCTTGGGCGCACCTAGAAAAATAAAAAGAAAAAAAAATTAATAATAAATGTACAACTCCATCCGGGCCTTGACAGGATTAAATTCCTAAAAGAGCAAGATCAAGGCTAAGTATGCGGATAGAATGGGGTTGATGCTCCATCCGGGCTATAGACAATGGGATTGAAATTCTAATCCTGTCTTTGTTGTAGCTAAGTTTGCGGGTAATTATTGGGGCTATTGCAATACCGGGTGCAAAATCCGGAGGTGCGTAATTATTCTCAAGAAAGTTGTGTTGTGTTGAAGGATTGTTAGGAGGAGAGTTCTTGATGGTGTAGCTTACACTGAATTGTTAATAGGTCGGCGAACAGTCTTGAAACTTCTGTCTTTTGAAGTTGCATGTAATTGGGATAACATGGCACACACACACGTTCGCATTCGACTGAAGGTGTATCATTGATAATTGAGAGTTGCTATGAACTTATTTCTAGATGAAACCAGTTTTCTCTGAGGCTATGCTTTGTATGATTCATCCTTGCTTATGTTTTTTTTTTGTTTCATTTTGTTTTGCATAACTTGCTCGAGGGCGAGCAAGGTTCACGTGTGGGGGTATTAGATAATTGTGTTTTTGTTGCATTTATTAGTGTCATTTTTGTTGTTGTTTTGCATTAGTTGCATGTTTTATTTTAGCATTTTGTTCATTTTGCATTTTCAGTGTTTGCATGATGGGATTCTTGTTTTTATGGTTAGGTCGCTTATTTTGCGGACTAAGAAGGAACCTCGGAGGAACGGAAGTTTGAAGCAAAGGAAAGGCCGGGAATTTTCTAGAAACCATCTCTCGCTCGATCTGCAGAAGTATGCGGATCGAGCGAGCACCTACATTATGAAGACAGTGGAGGCTGAATTATCTCTCGCTCGATCCGCAGAATGTTGCAGATCGAGTGAGACCCGTTTTCCGCAAGACAGTAGCAGTGCAATTTTCTCTCGCTCGATCTGCAGAATGTTGCAGATCGAGCGAGAGCCTTGATTTCGAAAAAAAATTATATTTTTGGAAACTTTGTTAATTTAGTTCCTAGCCTTTATTAGACTATTATTCCGTTATTATTAGATTTTTATCAGACTTGTGGAGATAGATTGGAGGCTAGGTTTTCTTTTTCTCTTCTGAATTCGAGTTTTCTTAATTTTTCTTTGATATTTATGAATTTTGCTATGAATCGTTGTAGCTAAACTCTTTTACATGGTTGAGGGAGAGGAAACCTTGTTATATTTCATTCATGAGATTTGATTTGTAGTGTTCAATCTTTATTAAGTATCAATTTTTGACCTGTTTTATTTTAAGTTTGTATGCGAGATTTTAGGATTGGCTGTCTTAGGATTTTGTATTGCAAGCGATAGCTAAATTAGAGGTCTAATCCGTAATTGTTTGAATAAACTAATTTGCGAAGCAACTACGTGTGATAATTTCTGCTGTTGAACTTATTATTTCGTAGGGTCAATTATTGGATAGGCTAAATACAATCGCTGGTATTGTGTTGTCTAGTTTCGTCAGTTTTACTAGTTTAAATGCTACCGTGGATTTAAATCTAGATTGCTGTTATCGGGTTGGTTCATTGGTAAGGGTTAATTAAGAATGCTGTTTTTTAATTAACTAAAATTACGGTGAAACAAGAATTGAATTTTCAATGACGAATATTTAATAAGATTGATTATTTTTAGAGAATCAGTGATTGAATGAATGAATAACAATGGTGTAGTCGACCGATACCAAGTCTCGTCTCCTATTGAATTTCTCCAGTCTTTTATTTAATTTTGCATGCTAGTGAATTTTTAATGGCTTAAATTTCTTAGTAGTTAATCCAAACTTGAAAACCCCCTATTTTATTTATTTAGAACACTTTGAATTTACCTTTCCTCGTGGGAACGATCCCTACTCACACTACTACATTTTTAGTGATTATCTGCTTGAGTTGGGTAATTTGGGCATGACACGATAAGCGCTTCCAAAGATTGTCAGATAGACCTTTACCAGGGAATGCCTCGAGTGCCTAAGGCATGACAGGTTTCGAGCGTAAGGTCATTAAACTCATGCAGAACTTGGTTTTGCGGTGTGCTTGTATCAATTCGTTCGGTAGGCACACGGGAAACTTCATGTTCAAAAGCATGATTTGGTTATAGAAGAAACTGAGGGTAGATCGTGAGCAGAAGAGGTCGACTGACAGGCACTGATTCAGAGCATAGCTGGTTAGCGAGCTCGAGTTATTTCTCCAGAAGTCTTAGTAGGACGAGATACCGAGAGGTTTGAGCGGGAGTATGCTTGTATTGATGCGTGTGTCTATTAGAAGCTTCATGCTCAAGAAACAAAGACTAGTACGATGATTTAATTACTGAATTGTTGTAATTGTAAATAGTATTTCAGTTGTAATGAATCATCAGACTCAGATTGTATCATTCAAGTTATTGGTTGTACATTTTGTTGTATTTCGGAATACTGTAATTGTATTACTTGGGATTGTAATCAATAAATTGTACATAACTTGAAACAATGATACATGTTTTATTTATCCAGCAGTTCGTCGATGATTGCATGATTCTGCTAAGTTTTGGCATGACGTTAGTTGATTAGTGTTCAACTATGGTAACTCGTGGGGTTTGAGTGGGCCGATTGTAACCGTGTGACTTGTGGTTAGTACAGGCATTTTCCTAGGATTGACCTAGTTAGTCAGAAGGCTAAGATAGTGACAGCGATGAGTGGACTCATCTAGAGGCATTAAGGGTATTGTTCGGTTTAGAACATTTGGGCTTTGTTCTACGTTGTTTCCTTAGAATAGTAGGATGTCTGACCTTCGTTAGGTTGAGCCTTGTGATGATGGGTTTTCATCGGGATACCAGGTCCAGTATATGCCGAGAGTTGTGGACTATGACCATGACTAGACGTGATGGGGCGCGACCCTATGCCAGCGTTACTCTGGGAGTCTTTGTACTTCAGAGGTTGCCTGGGAGCCTTCGTGCTTCAGGAGATGGCGATGGGAAGGCTACTCAGTCTAGGGATTTGGCGACATTCACAACAGGGTATGGCCTTGGATTAGATATCAAGTTTGATATCAATGGTTCAATATCGTCTGGTGTGCCAGATATATAGGTTGAGTATTCTGTTGTGGGAACCAGACTTGGAGGGATTTCCTTGACAAGTGTGTACTATGAGCAGATAGGTTTTAACCTTTGGGTTACTGCTAGACGTGTGAATCTAGTAGGTGGACGGATTTCTACCAGCGATGTCTAGGGATTGTCATCAGAGTTGTGGTTAGAATTTCCTTGTGATAGGAGTCATTCAAGATCTTGGATGGGATGCTATTTTAAGACTTCAACTCGAATAAAAGGACTACTCCACGATGATTGACTTCATTTGTGATGGATTATATCAGATGTTAAGGATTGTACAAGATTATTTGAGATATGAGGGAAGCGTGGCCTATACCCGTGAAGCCTTGGTGGTTGTCCAGGTAAGTTATCGTGGTAAGCTACCTTAGTCTTGAACTGTTGCACAATCTTAGCAAGGGAAATAATCAGGAGTGTGTCCCGAGTTTGTGAGAATCTTGGAAATTCGTTAGTTATGAATTCTGAACTTGACGAATCGTGATGTTCATCCTGAATGAACGAGGTAAGGATAGTGAGTCCAGTGTTTGCGCTAAGTACTGTCTGATATTTTCAGAGGTTGAGCGTAGGATTTTCATGGGATGGAAATGGGCTAGGTTGATAGATTGCGAGCGAATCTTGGGCTTAGTTCGTCTTGATGTTCGCCTTGGGTGAACAAGACAATGATTGGTAGTTCTAAGGTGGCATAGGGATCTATACTAATGACTACTAGTGGTTATTTGCTAACTCTGTTAGAGTTAGGTTGATTAAGGTCAGTGTACGAGGCATCTGCCAGTAGTAAGGCATGAGATTGTGTCGATAGGATACTAATAGCTATTGTCTGGTTATCAATTATGGGTGTGTTGAAACCAGAGCGATTTGGGTATTTCAAGTGTTGGGAATAGTTCGTTATGGCAATAGAATCATGTTTGATCTAGCCACGTAGGATGGATGATCAATGGTGGTCTGATCTGATCAGTGCAAGTCTAAGTAGATCGACGAGTTCGATTGGTTGAGCCAATCAGTGCTGATCGAGGTGTAACAATTAAGAAATACTTGGGGTAGTATTTTTCTATTAGTGCTTAGGAGATGAGTACTTAGTACAGTCTCAAAGCATTCGGCAATTTGGATGATTTAGAGTCTCTAGGATTGCCGGAGACGAATAATTTGGGATGGCTGTAATCGGGGACGATTGCAATTGGACTTGTATGGTCAAGTTAGGTGTTGACAGGGGAAACAAGCTAAGGAATTGGTAGCTCCCCAGATAGTGTTCCTGTGATGATGTCTTAGTATACCGTTGGGTTAGAGATCCAACGAGGATTGTGTACTCGTATGGACATCAGTCGTCTGATCGTGAGGTGTGACATTAGCTGGGATCTAGTTCTCGAGATCCAGCAGGGTGTGTCACTAATTTTCCAGCATGAGATGCGTAATGCTGCCGAGGTGACTGAGGTAGTCAAGGATCGACTTAGTAGCCAACGAGGTTTGCCATTGGAATCGAAGATTTCACAAGATTGTGACGGATCGAATTCGTTCTTTCCAATCAGTGAGTCACATCCATGCAGACTATTTGGCAAGGGTATTGCGTTTTAGCAATGGACAATGGTCGGGTGCGTGATAAGTAGCTAGTGATGATGGTGTCATCAGAGACTCTGAGGTGAGTTATACCAAGTGCAATGACTGTCGAGTTTCGAGACGGAATAGGAAGCATTTCCATATGTCTGTGCACTGTGGAATGTCCCAGTCGAGCATATTGGTGGAAGCTTGCCTTAGTCTTGATGAGCGTACAGTGATTGCGAGTATGTATAACTATAAGGAGGATGTACATCGATTGGAAATTCATGAGGTGAATAACCTATGGTCGAGATGATGTAGATCATCAGAGGAATGATGATTTTCATTGGAGTACGCGTGGCTTCGTAGGCCAATGGCTAGGAGATGACTTAGCATCATTATTGGCAAGCGATGATAGTTTTCATTAGGGCACAGTGCTGAGTTATACTAAGAAAAATGAACTGTGATTCGCACTAGACATGGTGGACTGAATTCCCAGTATTGCATGGGAAGCTCGTTTGCTTCGATGGAGCATGGCGAGGATGACCAGTCTATGGAATCTTGTTAAGCAGTTGCGTTGGTGTATAGCTTTGTGTCAACTGAATTCTCTTGAGGAGAAATCGGAATTTGCTGCGACAGGACAGTGTTGGGAATGGTGTTTCCTGACTAGAGGTGTTAAGAACAGAGAACTTTTGGAATCATTAGATGGTTAGATTCAATTAGTGATTTGATGGATGCAGTAAACCAGTCAGGTTATGTGGTTTTTGTCAGTCTAAGATTTCCCTTGGGACGATGATCTCGATCAAGCGGGTGTTTGTATCCTTCGTGATCAAGGAGATCATGGTCAAAATGAAAGATGTATCAGTGTTGTGATACGCTAGTGCCAGAGGAGTTCGACTGTCAACCAGTAGCGCAGTAATCTTCAATTGGGAGACTGTTAATGTGGTTCAGCATTAATGGAGCTTACAGGGAATTCGACAAGAGTCTGAGTGTGTCGGAAGCTATTTCGACCAGACACTCGAGCAAGGGTCTTTAGTATGTTCTCGAGGTTCTACCCTATGTTGGAAAACTGGCGAGTTCCCAGACCAATTACGATTGATACCCGGTGCAGCGGAAGTTTAAAATTTTTCTCATGGAACGATTCCATGGTGTGGGTATCAACCATACAACGATTGAATTATTGTGTGTGTAAAATTTAAATAACAATTAAATAAATTTTACCTCAAATCTCGCAACGAGATTAATGGACACCAACAGAACAATTCTGCTCTTGTTGTCTCTCCCTGGAACCGATGAACGCCTTCAATCAGGTCCACGAACAGAGGTTTAATCCCTCTGATAGATTGCACTAGAAAATCTATCAGAAGTTTTCTGCGAAGAGAATACACGAATTTGATTCGTTATTCCTTACTGCGATTCAAAATCACAGACCGGAATTTTCTCGGGCAGAGGGAGGGAGGGGCGGCCGAAAACGTTTTTGAGAGGGGCTAGGGTTTCGAAAATCCTGTCTCAAAAATTATGACCTGTTGTGTGTAATTTCTGTACTGAAATAACTTATTTATAATGCAGGCCACTAACACCTTAGGGCCCATTAATCATAAGCTGGGGCCCGACAAGCAAAGCCCACTCGTTCAGAAATTAATATAAAATTCATCGTGACTCCGATTGATGAAACGATTTCACCAATGTGCACAGAAACCATTTCTGCACGTTTTAAAGTCAAAATAAATTTTTCTGAATCCGAATTCAGTGGTTTCCAAAAATGTCCATCCCTATGTCATTTTAGGAAATCCTACTCCCTTACTCTTATTTAAGAAGTCCAACTCCTTAGTTCATTAAATTTAACTCTTTAAATTTAACTATCTCAACGGGGATTAAAACTCCATTACACTGTGTGACCCTCAATGGTTCAGGGATACAGCTAGCCGTGGGCTCACAACTCCTTGTGACTCGGAACAACACTTTCCGACTTGCCCAACGAATCATGGTAAAGCGCCTAGCAACATCGCCCCATGATTCCCTAGGTATCACTGATAGTGCCTACAAGAACCAGTAGATTTTGGTTAGCGTACAGTACGGTCCCTTCATCCAAATATCCCGATCGAATCAACAACCATTGGTATATCGAGAGTCGCTCAAGATTCGATAACTATGCAATGCATCTTGAAGATCAAATTAGTGACATCGCATGTGCTACTAAGAAACCATTTCTTAAATCACATCAAGTACTCTGGCCAGAGATTTGTCACACTAATATCTCCTCAGATCGCATAGGATATCCACACTCGCAAGTATGTGGTGAATCCTTGACAACAATGCATTGACTCCTATATGTGTCGTAACTGTACCCAATCTCGACACCTGATGACCCCCTCAGAGTCGGTAAACGAGTCAAAGCACAGTACTAGCATATAGAGTCTCCATGATGTTTCAAGTCGTAAGGACTAATGGTGTACAACCAAAACCGCGGACTTTATCCACTCGATAAGTGATAACCACTTGGAAAGTCCGGATAGGGTAGTTCGACTATTCATCCTATGAATATCCATTTGCATGCTTCGAACATCTCCATGTTCCCTACCAATGAAACGTGGTACTCCGCATCGCAAACGCTAGTCTCAAACTCGAGCGATCCTTATCCTTATTATCGGACGGCTCAATCGACTAGGAACGGTTTTAGAATATACAGTGACTATAAGATGTATTTCATGATAGACATCTCCATGTTCTACCACATCTTACATACACTATAGTATATTCAAGGTCTTTATCAAAACAACAATAGTATATCACAATATAACAATATGAAGTAATATAAAGTCATTGCCATAAAAGTGTAAATAATATTAAACAAAAGATTGTTTATACAAAGAGTCAACAAAGCCCATAGCCACACAGTTGGCTCACTGGGCACCCACTCTTACAATCTCCCACTTGCCCTATAGCCAACTAGTCATACTACGTAGACCCATTGCTTCGCGATGTTTGTCAAACAATGGTCCTGGCAAAGGCTTAGTAAGTGGATCAGCGATATTGTCTGCAGAGGCCACTCGTTCGACACTGATGTCTCCTCTTTCCACAATCTCCCGGATTATGTGGTATTTCCTCAGTACGTGTTTGGATCTTTGATGAGACCTTGGTTCCTTTGCTTGAGCAATGGCACCCGTGTTGTCGCAGTACACCGGGACTGGACCAACAAATTCAGGAATGACGCCCAACTCTTGGACGAAATTCCTCATCCAAACGGCCTCTTTAGCAGCAGCTGATGCTGCAATGTATTCAGCCTCAGTGGTGGAATCCGCTGTGGTGTCCTGCTTGGAACTCTTCCAAGAGACAGCACCACCATTGAGCATGAACACAAATCCAGAGGTTGACTTCGAGTCATCCACATCACTTTGGAAGCTAGAGTCGGTATAGCCTTCCAGTTTGAGTTCTCGTCCTCCATAAACCATGAACATATTCTTAGTCCTTCGCAAGTACTTAAGAATGTCCTTCACGGCTTTCCAATGCATCTGACCAGGATTAGACTGATATCTGCTCGTGACACTCAGAGCAAATGCTACATCCGGTCTGGTAGATATCATCCCATACATGATACTACCTATAGCTGACGCATATGGTACATGTGTCATATTCTCTATCTCTGCATCAGTCTTGGGACACATAGACTTGGATAGAGAAACTCCATGACACATGGGTAGATGTCCTCTCTTGGACCCATCCATTGAAAACCGTTTCAATATGGTATCGATGTAGGTTGATTGAGTGAGTCCTATCATTCTCTTAGATCTATCCCTATAGATCTGTATCCCAAGAATGTAGGATGCCTCACCCAAATCCTTCATCGAAAATCTACCTGATAACCATATCTTTGTTGACTGCAACATCCCTACATCATTCCCAATGAGTAGGATGTCATCAACATAAAGTACTAAGAATGTCACCGCATCCTTAACTACTTTCTTGTACACGCAAGGTTCCTCCGGGTTCTTGATGAAACCAAAATCTTTTATTGTTTCATCAAATTTCTGGTTCCAACTTCTTGATGCTTGTTTTAGACCATAAATTGATCTCTGAAGCTTGCATACCTTATGCTCGCTTCCCATGGATGTGAACCCCTCAGGCTGCTTCATATAGATTTCCTCCTTAATGTCTCCATTAAGAAAAGCAGTCTTCACATCCATTTGCCATATCTCATAGTCATACCATGCAGCTATGGCAATTAGGATTCTTATGGACTTGAACATTTCGACTGGTGAAAAGGTTTCATCATAGTCAACTCCTTGCCTTTGAGTATAACCTTTCGCCACCAATCGCGCCTTGTAAGTCAATATCTTACCATCAGGCCCAAGATTTCTTTTGTAGATCCATTTACACCCTATTGGAACAATTCCATCGGGAGGATCCACTAAAGACCAGACTTGGTTAGTATGCATCGAATCCAATTCTGATTGCATAGCTTCAAGCCATAAATTCGAATCCGCATCAGAAATTGCTTCCTTGAAGCTTCTTGGATCACATCCAATGTCGGGTTCATCTTGACCCTCTTCAAGAAGAAGACCATATCGAACTGGAGGTCTAGAAGTCCTCTCGGATCTTCTAGGTGCAGGCGTGTCCAGCAATGGTTCCTGAGGTGTGGGATCGTTATTTTGTATTTCGGGTTCTTCTCGAACTTCTTCGAGTTCCATCATCTCGCCTTTCTTATCCAATAAGAACTCCTTCTCCAAGAAGGTGGCATTCCGTGAAACAAACACCTTTGTTTCAGCAGGATAATAGAAATAATATCCGATTGAATTCTTCGGATACCCCACAAAATAACACAAGCTGGATCGACTATCCAACTTATCTCCCACTGTCCGCTTCACGTAAGCAGGACATCCCCAAATCCTCAAGTATGAATACTTAGGAGCTTTGCCATTCCATAACTCGTATGGTGTTTTGTCCACTGCTTTAGTGTGGACGTTATTCAACAACAATACCGCCGTTTCAAGCGCATAGCCCCAAAACGAAGGTGGAAGCTCAGTGAAGCTCATCATGGATCGAACCATGTCCAACAAAGTTCGATTACGACGCTCCGATACACCATTAAGCTGTGGTGTCATAGGAGGAGTCCACTGAGAGAGAATCCCATTCTCTTTTAGATAGTCCAAAAACTCGGTACTCAAGTATTCTCCACCTCGATCCGATCGAAGTGCTTTAATACTTTTACCTAGCTTGTTTTCTACTTCAGCCCTGAATTCTTTGAACTTTTCAAATGCTTCAGACTTATATTTCATTAAATATAAATACCCATACCTTGAATAATCATCAGTAAAGGTAATGAAGTAGGTGTGGCCATGTTGAGTCCCTACTCTAAATGGACCACAAACATCTGTATGGATCAAATCCAACAGATTCTGACTACGCTCAGGTTTCCCCTTAAAAGGAGATTTAGTCATTTTTCCTTTTAGGCAGGATTTCACAAGTAGGTAGAGAGTTAATATCAGACATATCAAACATGCCCTCTCCCACTAGCTTGTTCATCCTCCTTGAGGAAATATGACCTAGTCTAGCGTGCCAAAGGTTTGCCGGGTTTTGACTATCGATTTTCCTTTTGTTTGTTGTCGCCGGTTTGTCAATACAATTCACTGGAACGTCTTTTAGTTTTAAGTTGTATAGATCGTTTTCAATTTGTCCATTTCCAATTAAACATTCATTCTTGTAAATATTGCAAATCTCATTCACAAAATTGCAAGAATAACCATCTCTATCTAGCATAGAAACAGAAATAATGTTTTAATTAAATCTGGAACAAATAAAACATCTATCAAAAGTAACTTAAAACCGTTCTGCAAAAATAAATATTTCCCATAGCTATGGATTTAACTCTGGAACCATTCCCGAGCCTTGACTGGGTCTCACCCATCCTTATCCTATTACTTCTTGTTATCATTTGCAACTCATTGCAAATATGAGATCTACATCTGGTATCCAATACCCAAGAAGTAGTATTAAGAAAAACATTTATTTCAATGTAAAACATACCCTTTGCAGTTCGCAACTGCTTGGGGTATTCCTTGCAGTTACGTTTCCAATTACCGGGTTTCTTGCAGTGATGGCAAACTTGTTTAGACTTGTCCAATTTTTCATGTAACATTTGGCCTTGAGATCATGGTCCAACCATTTCTCTAATTCGGCCAACCTTTCGGCAGTTACATTAGCCGGGGCTGTTTTCGGAGAAGCCTTTTCTAACACTTAGAAAATCTTTTTCCGAACTTAGGACAATCTTAACTTATGGAATCATTCTGTATTGTTTGCGTCAATAAGTTCGTTTTGTTGGAGAACAGAAGCATGTGGATTACTGAGATAAAACAGACAATTATCGATGATTGTTTAAATAATTTACTAAGACATAAAATAGGCGAATTTAATTTTATGAATCTCACTCCCACTATTTTAACGATTTCACCACCCTCTAGTGAAAACGGGAAACTTTTTCCTTAGTGAGAACATGGAGTCCAATTGACAAACTTATGGTCCCGAATAATATCAGCCAACCATAATTCTCAAAAGGTAGAGCCCAATTGCTTCCAAAGCAACCCCCATGTATTTACCTCATGTCCAATAAGGGCCCAATAATATGACGCCGTTTAAAGTGACATGTCAAGATGACCCATCAATATTAAGTTGTGATGGACGGTCGCCATGTGGATCCCCAATAATATGAGCCGATCCCATGGGAGTTCCACCCAACTTACAACATTTGTCGATCCAATGTACAGCTTTCCGACGGACGGGCCCCCCCAATAATATGAGCCGGACCGTATCCGGGTAGCATCACATACATTGACCGTTGATGGAAGGTAGGAACATTTAAACAATATTTAAATTTCCTTTATTTATCTTGATATAAATTTTAAATCATATTTAAAATGAGGGATTTTATTTAAAAAATATTTGTCTCATCATATTTAATTTATTGCATGCATTGCCGGATTCACGCAATTTATGTCTAAACATGCATACAATCATAATATCACATATTATTTAGGATGATCGATTCCATTTCTAATTGACCCGTGGTTGCCAATCACGGGTCTTAGTCCAATCCTAGGTAATATGCAGTATGCAAATGCAATCCTATTACATATGCTTCCAATTTACATTTCTTCAGTCTTCATTGTCTGCTGGGCCCACCATCTTCAAATCTTGATCTCCCACTAAATCTAATGTATTTACAATAAATAACAATGACAAGTAGGGGATACATTTTTAGGGGGTGGGAACGGGCTATAAACCAAGCCCACTTTTATTACATATGACATTCATATCGGGCCATAAACCAGGCCCATTAATAAAACCAACAATAAAGACAAAATGTAAATTCCTAACATACACCTACAAAATTGGTCATGGCAATCGATCATCCTTATCCAATAACATTTAATTCAAAATTAATTTATTGGATAACATGCTGTGGCAATTCAAATTTAAACAAGATAAAATCATATTTTATATATAAAATCACATTTCACATATAAAATCATATTTTATCTCCATATCAAATAAAATCATATTTTATCTATAAAATCCAATTTTACAAATAAAATCATATTTTACTCAATATATCATAAGATCATATCTTATCATCAATTGTACCAAAATAATTGATTTCAAAATTCAATTTACGGATAAAATATTAAAATTTTCCAAAAATTCAAATTTATCCAAAATCAATTTTAAAATTTACGGACTCAAACAATTCGATCCGATATCTCGTGAACCAATCAAAAACAATTTTTGACCGGACCAAAAATAAAATTTTAACATATTAAAATTAATTTTTAATAAAATATTAATTTTTTCCCGCGGGCCACTTGGGACACTCCCGGGTTGGCCCGCACCCGGGGCGCGGGCCGGGGCAGCCCGGCTGCCCCCTTAGGGCAGCAACGCTTGCTGCCCTGGCGGCGCCTGGCGCCGCCGCTGGGCGGCGCCGAGCGCCGCCCTGGGCGGCGCCGAGCGCTGCCCTGCGCAGCGCCCAGCGCTGCGCTGGGCAGCGCACACAGCGCTGCCCTGGGCAGCGCCGTGCGCCGCCCTGGGCGGCGACGGTCGCCGCCCTGTGCGGCGCCGTGCGCCCCCTTTGGGCGGCGCCGTGCGCCGCCCCTGGGGGCAGCGATCCAATCGCTGCCCGGGTTTCGCCCCCGGAAAAAAAATTTTTTTTTTTTTATTAAAAATATTTATTTTGTTTCAAAAACCGAGACTCAAAAATTTTGTACAATTGATTAATTCAATCGATTGATCTGAGCAACCTGGCTCTGATACCACTGTTGGAAAACTGGCGAGTTCCCAAACCAATTACGATTGATACCCGGTGCAGCGGAAGTTTAAAATTTTTCTCATGGAACGATTCCATGGTGTGGGTATCAACCATACAACGATTGAATTATTGTGTGTGTAAAATTTAAATAACAATTAAATAAATTTTACCTCAAATCTCGCAACGAGATTAATGGACACCAACAGAACAATTCTGCTCTTGTTGTCTCTCCCTGGAACCGATGAACGCCTTCAATCAGGTCCACGAACAGAGGTTTAATCCCTCTGATAGATTGCACTAGAAAATCTATCAGAAGTTTTCTGCGAAGAGAATACACGAATTTGATTCGTTATTCCTTACTGCGATTCAAAATCACAAACCGGAATTTTCTCGGGCAGAGGGAGGGAGGGGCGGCCGAAAACGTTTTTGAGAGGGGCTAGGGTTTCGAAAATCCTGTCTCAAAAATTATGACCTGTTGTGTGTAATTTCTGTACTGAAATAACTTATTTATAATGCAGGCCACTAACACCTTAGGGCCCATTAATCATAAGCTGGGGCCCGACAAGCAAAGCCCACTCGTTCAGAAATTAATATAAAATTCATCGTGACTCCGATTGATGAAACGATTTCACCAATGTGCACAGAAACCATTTCTGCACGTTTTAAAGTCAAAATAAATTTTCCTGAATCCGAATTCAGTGGTTTCCAAAAATGTCCATCCCTATGTCATTTTAGGAAATCCTACTCCCTTACTCTTATTTAAGAAGTCCAACTCCTTAGTTCATTAAATTTAACTCTTTAAATTTAACTATCTCAACGGGGATTAAAACTCCATTACACTGTGTGACCCTCAATGGTTCAGGGATACAGCTAGCCGTGGGCTCACAACTCCTTGTGACTCGGAACAACACTTTCCGACTTGCCCAACGAATCATGGTAAAGCGCCTAGCAACATCGCCCCATGATTCCCTAGGTATCACTGATAGTGCCTACAAGAACCAGTAGATTTTGGTTAGCGTACAGTACGGTCCCTTCATCCAAATATCCCGATCGAATCAACAACCATTGGTATATCGAGAGTCGCTCAAGATTCGATAACTATGCAATGCATCTTGAAGATCAAATTAGTGACATCGCATGTGCTACTAAGAAACCATTTCTTAAATCACATCAAGTACTCTGGCCAGAGATTTGTCACACTAATATCTCCTCAGATCGCATAGGATATCCACACTCGCAAGTATGTGGTGAATCCTTGACAACAATGCATTGACTCCTATATGTGTCGTAACTGTACCCAATCTCGACACCTGATGACCCCCTCAGAGTCGGTAAACGAGTCAAAGCACAGTACTAGCATATAGAGTCTCCATGATGTTTCAAGTCGTAAGGACTAATGGTGTACAACCAAAACCGCGGACTTTATCCACTCGATAAGTGATAACCACTTGGAAAGTCCGGATAGGGTAGTTCGACTATTCATCCTATGAATATCCATTTGCATGCTTCGAACATCTCCATGTTCCCTACCAATGAAACGTGGTACTCCGCATCGCAAACGCTAGTCTCAAACTCGAGCGATCCTTATCCTTATTATCGGACGGCTCAATGATAGACATCTCCATGTTCTACCACATCTTACATACACTATAGTATATTCAAGGTCTTTATCAAAACAACAATAGTATATCACAATATAACAATATGAAGTAATATAAAGTCATTGCCATAAAAGTGTAAATAATATTAAACAAAAGATTGTTTATACAAAGAGTCAACAAAGCCCATAGCCACACAGTTGGCTCACTGGGCACCCACTCTTACACCCTAGATTTCGAGGATGAAATATTTTAAGTGGGGGAGAATGTAGTAACCCGTATCCAGAATTACTGATTAATGAGTAATTAATCGTATAATCATGTTAGATTAAGTTAAACATGATTAAAGTAAATTCCAAATGGATTAACGGAGTCCAGAAATGGATCAAGGACACTCAAAAATTGTGGGTAAGGTTCGGGAGGTTCGGACGCTCCGAACTGAGTTCGAAGGAACCGAACATGGACGGAGCCAGGCTTCGGAGGCTCTGAAGGCTTCGGATGGTTTGATGTGGGTTCGAACGATCCAAACTCATGCGGACAGCTGTCCCAGAATAATACGTCATTGGTGATGTCATCCGGGAGATGTTCGGACGATCCGAAGGGTGAGTTCAGACCATCCGAATAGTGTATCAGACAGGTGTATGGTTGCATGCCATTGGTTGGACGCGTGGCGGAGATCGGACGATCCGATGAGACGATCGAACGGCCCAAAGCAGATCGGACGCTCCGAACTTAGGATCGGACGGCCCAATCATGTGCTCTAAATATAGGGTCGCGAAGAATCATTTAGTGCGAATTCCGAATTCCTCTCCTTCGCCCACGTGGCTCTATTTTAGGGCTTTGGGTACTTTTATTTTAGAGTTGGAGTAGGGAATATATTCTAGCATAGTCAGGCAGTGTCTGACATAGTAGCGAAGCAGTGCTCGTGTAGTGGAGCCGTGCTCGAGGCTGTGGAGCTGCAGCAGGGGTGTGCCCCTAGTTGCGGGATAATTGCCATCAGCGGGCTGACGACGGACGCAGGTATAGCTTTGGCTTCCTTAAATTATTTAGGAGTATGCAATAGCTTATTTAAGGCTTTTAGAGCTTAATTAATGATGCATGGGTAATTGCATTGTAGAGTTGATGATAGGCTTGGAACCTAGAGAGGGACTGCTAGGACTGCCTGAAATAAGGTACGTAAGTACTGACTGAGATAGCCAGCGGGTTTTGCATGCTTATATGTTGCATTTGTGTGTCATATTATTATGCAGCATGTGCATATCATATTGTGTCTGTCCATATTTTGAGATGAGCCATGTAGGGCCGCTTAGCCCTATTCGGACGGTTGATGTCGAGCGCCCCGTGACCGACGGGTTAGCCGGCACTGGCATCTGGAAGACACGGTCTACGTCCGTTAGGAATGAGCAGTGTACCCAGGGTTTTCTCCCCGGGTTGTACCACTCATGTCCTAGGCGCCATTACTGAAAAGTTGTATACAGTTATCCCAGATATGGATACCCTATCATTTGCATGCATCATATTTGTATGTTTTACCTGTGCTTTCGTATTGAGCTTAGAGCTCACGTCCAGTCTTTTCTGTGTATCTGGACACCCCATTCGATGGGGCAGATGTAGGTGCAGGATTGAGCACCAGGAGCTTGGAGTAGTCAGTGACCATTGGAGACTGTAGGATTAGCTCTAGGTTTTTGCCCTTTAGGCTTATTTATTCGATTGGTTTGTATAATCAAATTTGATTAACCGGTTGTATTCTGCCGGTCTATTTTTATTTAAGTCTTCCGCAGCGATTTATTTAAATGCATGCTTAATTATGTTCTAAACTCTGATTAGGTAGTGGATCCGGGTTGGGTCGCTACAATCATCGATAAAGATTATGACAAACTCATCTAAATACTTCTGAAATATTCGATTCATTAAACTCATAAAGATTGCATGAGCATTTGTTAATCCAAATTGCATAACAATAAACTCGTAGTGGCCATACCTGGTTCGAAAAACAGTTTTAGGCACATCTGCTTCTCTTACCCTCAACTGGTGATACCCAGACTTCAAATCAATCTTTGAATAGAAGGAAGAACCCTGAAATTGATCAAACAAATTGTCTATTCGAGGTAATGGATATTTATTCTTTACCGTCGTTTTATTCAGTTGACGGTAGTCGATGCATAACCTCATGGATCCATTCTTCTTTCTTACAAATAGAACCGGAGCGTCACAAGGTGAAACGCTCGGTCTAATGTAACCTTTGGCCAACAAATCTTCTAACTGATCTTTCAACTATTTCAGTTCGAGTGGTGCCATCCTATAAGGATCTTTAGATATATGCAACGTACCTGTCATCAACTGAATAGTGAAATCAATCTCACGGGTTGGAGGTAAACCCGGAATTTCATCTAGAAAAATATCAGCAAACTCTCTGAAAACTGGAATATCTACTAATTCAGGGCTAGCTTTCAATATATCCAGTGCATAGATCAGAAATCCTTCAGCACCTTTCTGCAATAATTGTGCCATAGATAAGCTAGAAATCAAAGGAATCTTGGCTCGAGAACCCTTAACATAAAATATCCAATCATCGGCCATATCTGGTTTAAATCTGACCACCTTGTGAAGACAATCAACTGTGGCCATGTACTTGGTTATTGATCAATGCCAATAATGAAATCAAAATCGGACACACCAAGTACTACACAATCAAGTTCAAGTACATTCCCATCAAATTGTACTTCACATTGTAGCTCAAATTCTTTATTTCTTGAAATTAAGAAATAAAAAATTGATACAAAGTGAATTTGAGAAATTAAATAAAGATTAGTGGATGCAATCTCTAAATAATCCCTTGATTTTCCTCTTCAATGACAATTTCTTGATGAATTTGAATTTCTTGAGTATTTGATCTTCTAGAAGAAGATTTGATGTCTTGAGATTTGATATGATGTCTTGATAAAATTAATTCGATGGGTTAACACCTTGATATCGAATTAAACTTCAAAATTTGGGAAGAACGCGATGAACTCCTTGAATCGCGCCTTGAGATTTGTTATTTTGAATTTGATGAAGAACACGATCTTCTTGAATTTGATTTGTTTGATGAAGAACACGAACTTCTTGAATTTGATGAAGAACACGATCTTATTGAATTTGATTTGTTTGATGAAGAACACGAACATCTTGAATTTGATGAAGAACACGATCTTCTTGAATTTGATTTATTTGATGAAGAATGCGAGCATCTTGAATTTGATAAAGATCACAATCTTATTGAATTTGATTTATTTGTTGAAGAACACGAACTTCTTGAATTTGATGAAGAACACGATCTTCTTGAATTTGATTTGTTTGATGAAGAACACGAACTTGTTGAATGTGACTTGAGAGAAAAATCTTGAATTCTTCTACTTCTTTGCTTCAGTTTTCTTTGTTGTGCTTTCTTCTTGGTCATCTGCCCCCTATTTATAGCTGAAGGATGCAGATTCTTACCATTTTGATTTGGTGAGGTGTCGCAATTTGATTGGCTCCTCCTGATTTATTTGGTGATTATCTTTCATTAATCACAATATTTGATTTTAAATACTGAAAATATTAGTATTTTCTTCTATTTGATGCAAGATTTGATCTCAAATACTAAAATATTAGTATTCTCTTCCAATTTGTGCAAGATGCAATCTTGATTTAAAAATCTTGATTTAATCAAAAAATATATTAAAATATCAATTAATTAACTATTTATTTTTTAGGAATTTAATATTCCAACAAATAGCTAATTTTTTTATTTATATTTAATTATTTCGTACTTGCCATATTTGAAGGTTGAAAAATTTAATTGTCTACAAATGCCCCATCGAGACTTATTCACAAATGATTTGTTTTTGAGTGAATAAGTCACGATAATTTAGTTGTAGCAATTTCTTTGAGATTTCACGAATCCTCAATTCAATTTAATTCCCTCCAAATTTTCTTGCATCCATATTACTTCTTCACCAAGTAAGAGAAAGATAGAAACTTTTATTTCTCCTTCATGCATCTTCTTTGGATGAACATTTTTTTCTACCTTCTATTCATATCCATCATCGAAGCAAGGGATCATTGAACAAAAGGCAATACGAGACAGTACACTTCAATTATTTGGTGAATTTCATTACATCAAATGATATTGGAAGTGTACTGAAGACATTCTTTGTAAGGGTGATCATAGGCTCCAGGCGGTGCAAATATACGATCCCGTGTATCCTTCATTATTCACATTTGATCGATATTCCAACATTATGAAGACATTTTGAGAAGCATGGTGTCCACTCAATAATAAACCATTGACTTTTACATTGTGAACCATTTACATATTTGTGTGATTTGCATTCTTTTTTGGGTTTTTTCATCGCCGGGCATCTATATGATGAAGTCATTCAAGGTGCCAAAGAATTCACCAGCATTGATGAAGCAGATATTTAAATTTTTTTTCAATCTTGCGGCTGCACATCACATACTTCGAGAGATTTCGAAAGGTGGGTCAGGTCCAATTAACTCAAGATGGTGGAAGCGCATAATTTGAAGGCTTGGTGATTTGAAGAAGTGAAAATAATTCACTTTCTTGAAGAGACAATGAGGAATATTTTCCAGTGTTCAACCACTTCATAAGATTGAGGAATACGCTATGATTGAAAATATTTCTCCTTTCGATGATGACGTTATCAAGAATTTGAACACGTCAAGGATCCATCTTGAAGTTGCCTAAAAATACTTGAAGATTTTTTTTTTGCGATCTTTTGATTGTGTTTAACTTTCACTGAAAATATAAAACATATTAATATTTCATGTGAAAAGAAAACAACAAGTTCATGATTGTGCTCAGAATATATCTAAGTTTCCTACGTACCCAATATAGGGATCAAGTCATAACGTATTTCAAAAATTTGATTGTTTGAGATGGGGGTGTCGTGCACAGTTTATACTCATACGGGCCAATAGTATCTATTTCTTAACCACCCTAGACTAGGTAGAGATTTAATATTTTAACCACATAAAATACCATAAGTGGGAGAAATACAGTTTAACCACATGAATTCACTATTGGTGGGGACATAACAGTTTAATCACATGTAATACCTTTGGTGGATACCGTTCACAGTTTATACTCTTGTGGGTCAAAAGTATTGGTGAAATACTCATCTTCTTTCTTGGAAATTTCTGCTTCTCTTGCTCTATGATATTCTTGAGTTGGAGGCCCTTCTGCTCCACTTGTAGTTATGCTCAACTCCATGTCATGAGCTCGAGTAGCTAATTCTTCAAATGTCTTTGGTTGGATTCCTTGAAGGATATATCGAAGTCCCCAATGCATACCTTGGATGCACATCTCAATTGCAGAAGATTCGGACAATCGATCTTTCCAGTTAAGGCTCAAATTTCTCCATCGATTGATAAAGTCAATGACAGTCTCTTCTTTCCATTATCGTGAGTTTGTTAGCTCAATCATGCTAATTACTTGTCGAGTACTGTAGAAGCGATTGAGAAATTCTTATTCTAGTTGTTTCCAACTATCAATTGAACATGTCTCTAGATCAGTGTACCAATCAAATGCGTTCCTTTTTAGTGAACGGACAAATTTCTTGACTAGGTAATCTTCGTATGTCCCAACATTGTTACACGTTTCAATGAAATGAGCCACATGTTTCTTTGGATTTCTTTTGCCATCGAATTGTTGAAACTTTGGAGGTTGATAGTCATTCGGCATTCTTAAGTTATCAATCCTTTGTGAATATGGCTTGGCATAGGTGAGAGATGGCTTTGAGCATCCATCGAGATTTTCTTTGATAGTACCCATGATGAAGTCTTTTAACTGGTCCATGAAAACTGACCCGTCAGATGAAAAATGTAAGTCTTTAGTTTGTTCATTTTGTTTTTTCTTCAATGATGACTCAGTTCCATCATTAGTTTCATCTTATTTGTCCATGTAACTTGTATCAGTATGGTTTATCTTGTCCATCAACTTCATAATTTTGGAATCCTGTTCTTGAACATGTCTCGAGAGTCCCTCGATGGCCTTTGTCAAATTTGATATTTGATCTTCTAAAGTTGTGGGATTTGTCACCATCACGCTTTCTATGTGAGAGTTCTGATGGGTCTCAAGAAAATGAGTTTGCTCAAAAGATTCTTGTAATTTCTTAGACATGCTTCTTGTGATGACTTCAAGAATTCCAGTTGACTTTGTAGTAGAAATCTTCATGTTAGTGATCTTTTCATTGGTGGACATGATGACTTAGAAATTTTGATGAAGAGAAGAGATGAAGGGTAGAGACGGTCCCATTGGGCGTGCCAAAATTTGTAGCTCAAATTCTTTATTTCTTGAAATTAACAAATAGAAACTTGATACAAAGTGAATTTGAGAAATTAAATAAAGATTAGTGGATGCAATCTCTAAATAATCCCTTGATTTTCCTCTTCAATGAAAATTTCTTGATGAATTTGAATTTCTTGAGTATTTGATCTTCTAGAAGAAGATTTGATGTCTTGAGATTTGATTTGATGTATTGATAAAATTAATTCGATGGGTTAACACCTTGATATCGAATTAAACTTCAAAATTTGGGAAGAACGCGATGAACTCCTTGAATCGCGCCTTGAGATTTGTTATCTTGAATTTGATGAAGAACACAATCTTCATGAATTTGATTCGTTTGATGAAGAACATGAACTTCTTGAATTTGATGAAGAACACGATCTTCTTGAATTTGATTTGTTTGATGAAGAACACGAACTTCTTGAATTTAATGAAGAACACGATCTTCTTGAATTTGATTTATTTGATGAAGAATGCGAGCTTCTTGAATTTGATCAAGATCACAATCATATTGAATTTGATTTATTTGTTAAAGAACACGAACTTCTTGAATTTGATGAAGAACATGATCTTCTTGAATTTGATTTGTTTGATGAAGAACACGAACTTCTTGAATGTGACTTGAGAGAAAACTCTTGAATTTTTCTACTTCTTTGCTTCAGTCTTCTTTGTTGTGTTTTCTTCTTGGTCATCTGCCCCCTATTTATAGCTGAAGGATGCAGATTCTTACCATTTCGATTTGATGAGGTGTCGCAATTTTATTGTCTTCTCCTGATTTATTTGGTGATTATCTTCCATTAATCACAATATTTGATTTTAAATACTAAAAATATTTGTATTTTCTTCTATTTGATGCAAGATTTGATCTCAAATTACTAAAAATATTAGTATTCTCTTCCAATTTGTGCAAGATTCAATCTTGTTTAAAAATCTTGATTTAATCAAAAAATATATTAAAATATCAATTAATTAAATATTTATTTTTTTGGAATTTAATATTCCCAAAAATAGCTAATTGTTTTATTGATATTTAATTATTTCGTACTTGTCATATTTGAAGGTTGACAAATTTAATTGTCTACACACATTCTCTGACTAAGCTCACAGATATCTTATCTTTTCCCATAGGCGATGAAATAGCAAATACAGAAGACAAAGTTGTTGGAACACGGTCGTTCTCCGGATCGAAAAGAAAGTGATACCCGGTGCAGCGGAAGTTTTAAAATTTTATATGGAACGATTCCATATGGGTATCAAATTCCTATGATTAAAATTGATAGCATAAAATTTAAACAATATAAATTTTACCTTAAAATCTCGAAGCGAGATTATGGACACCAACAAATTAATCTGCTCTTGTTGTATATCCCAGGAACTGATGAACGAACAATTCTTCAATCAGGTCCACGAACAGAAATTTAATACCTCTGATAGACTGCACTAAAAAGTCTATCAGAAGTTTCTACGAAGAGATAGAATAGATATGATCTGTTAAATCAGTCTGCAAATTCAAAAATTCACAAACTGAATTTTCGAACACTTTGAGGAGAGGGGAGGGGTCGGCCGAATTTCAAAGAGAGGAGGCTCTCTAGGTTTTTGAAATTATGACCTGTGTTGTGTAATTTCTGTACTGCAATAACTTATTTATAATGTGGGCTGCTAACAGCTTAGGGCCCATTAGTCATAGGTTCAAGCCTGACAAGCAAAGCCCGCATGTTCAGAAATTAATATAAAATTCATCGTGACTCAGATTGATAAACCAATTTCACCAATGTGCACAGAAACCATTTCTGCATCTTTTAAAGTCAAGATAAATTTTCTGAATCCGAATTCAGTGGTTTCCAAAAATGTCCATCACTATGTCATTTTAGAAAATCTTACTCCCTCTACTTTTAAATAAGAAGTCCCACTTATTTATTCACTAAATTTAACTCTTTAAATTTAATTATCTCAATGGGGATTAGAAATTCATTACTTGTGTGACCCTCAATGGTTCAGGGATACAGCTAGCCATGGGCTCACAACTCTTTGTGACTCGGAACAACAATTTCCGACTTGCCCATCGAATCATGGTAAGAGCGCCTAGCAACATCGCCCCATGATTCCCTAGGTATCACTGATAGTGCCTGCAAGAACCAATAGATTTTGGTTAGCGTACAGTACGGTCCCTTCATCCATATATCCCGATCAAATCAACAACCATTGGTAAATCGAGAGTCGTTCGAGATTCGATAACTATGCAATGCATCTTGAAGATCAAATAGTGACATCGCATGTGTTACTAGGAACACCGAGTAACGTAAAACACATCATGTACTCTGGCCAGAGATTCGTCACACTTATATCTCCTCAGATTGCATAGGATATCCACACTCGCAAGTATGTGGTGAATCCTTGACAACAAAGCATCGACTCCTATATGTGTCGTAACTGTACCCAATCCCGACACCTAATGACCCCAATAGAGTCGGTAAACAAGTCAAAGTACAGTACTAGCATATAGAGTCTCAATGATGTTTCAAGTAGTAAGGACTAATGGTGTACAACAAAAACCGCGGACTTTATCCACTCGATAAGTGATAACCACTTGGAAAGTCCGGATAGGGTAGTTCGATCATTCATCATATGAATATCCATTTGCATGCTTTGAACATCTCTATGTTCCATACCAATGAAACGTGGTACTCGGCATCGCAAACGCTAGTCTCAATCTCGAGCGATCCTTATCCTTATTAACGGACGGCTCAATCGACTAGGAACTGTTTAGAATATACAGTGACTTTAAGATGTGTTTCATGATAGCCATCCCCATGTGCTACAACATCTTACATACACTATAGTATATTCAAGGTCTTCATCTAAACATCTTATAGTATGTCACAACATAATAATATGATAAAAGATAAAGTAAATGCCATTATAAAAGTGTAAATTATATTAAACAAAAGATTGTTTATACATAGAGTCATAAAAGCCCTTAGCCACAAGTTGGCTCACCGGGCACCCACTCTTTCAATCTCCCACTTGCCCTAAAGCCAACTAGTCATACTACGTAGTCTCATTGCTTCGCGATGTTTGTCAAATAATGGTCCTGGCAAGGGCTTAGTAAGTGGATCAGCGATATTGTCTACAGAGGCCACTCTCTCGACAGTGATGTCTCCTCTTTCCACGATCTCCCGGATGATGTGGTATTTCCTCAGTACGTGTTTGGATCTTTGATGAGACCTTGGTTCCTTTGCCTGAGCAACGGCACCCGTGTTGTCATAGTACACCGGGACTGGACCAACAGCTTCAGGAATAACGCCCAACTCTTGGACGAAATTCCTCATCCAAACGGCCTCTTTAGCAGCAGCTGATGCCGCAATGTATTCTGCCTCAGTGGTGGAATCCGCTGTGGTGTCCTGCTTGGAACTCTTCCAAGAGACAGCACCGCCATTGAGCATGAACACAAATCTAGAGGTTGACTTCGAGTCATCCACGTCACTTTGGAAGCTAGAGTCGGTATAGTCTTCCAATTTCAGTTCTCTTCCTCCATAAACCAAGAATACATTCTTAGTTCTTCTCAAGTACTTAAGAATATCCTTCACGGCTTTCCAATGCATTTGACCGGGATTGGCTTGATATCTGCTCGTGACACTCAGAGCAAATTCCACATCCGGTCTGGTAGATATCATCCCATACATGATACTCCCTATGGCTGACGCATATGGTATGTGTGTCATTTTCTCTATCTCTTCGTCAGTCTTGGGACACATAGACTTGGATAGAGAGACTCCATGACACATAGGTAGATGTCCTCTCATGGACTCATCCATTGAAAACCTTTTCAATATAGTGTCGATGTAGGTAGCTTGAGTAAGTCCTATCATTCTCTTAGATCTATCTCTATAGATCTGTATCCCTAGAATATAGGATGCCTCACCCAAATCCTTCATCGAGAATCTACCTGATAACCATATATTTGTTGACTGCAACATCCCTACATCATTCCCAATGAGTAAGATGTTATCAACATAAAGTACTAAGAATGTCACAGCATCCTTAACTACTTTCTTGTACACGCACGGTCCCTTCGGGTTCTTGATGAAACCAAAATCCTTTATTGTTTCATCAAATTTCTGGTTCCAACTTCTTGATGCTTGTTTGAGACCATAGATCAATCTCTGAAGCTTGCATACCTTATGCTCGCTTCCCATGGATGTGAATCCCTCGGGCTGCATCATATAGATTTCTTCCTTAATGTTTCCATTAAGAAATGCAGTCTTCACATCCATTTGTCATATCTCATAATCATACCATGTTGCTATGGCAATAAGGATTTTTATGGACTTGAACATTGCGACTGGTGAAAAAGTTTCATCATAGTCAACTCCTTGTCTTTGAGTATAACCTTTTGCCACCAATCGTGCCTTGTAGGTCAGTACCTTTCCATCAGGCCCAAGTTTTCTCTTATAGATCCATTTACACCCTATTGGAACAATTCCATCGGGAGGATCTACTAAAGTCCAAACTTGGTTTGTATGCATCGAATCTATTTCTGACTGCATAGCTTAAAGGCATAAATTCGAATCCGCATCAGAAATTGCCTCCTTGAAGTTTCTTGGATCACATCCAATGTCGGGTTCACTTTGATCCCCTTCAAGAAGAAAACCATATCTAATAGGAGGCCTATAAGGCCTCTCGGATTTTCTAGTAATAGGCGTGTCAATCAATGGTTCCTGAGGTGTAGGATCATTATTTTGTATCTCGGGTTCTTCTCGAATTTCTTCGAGTTCCATCATCTTGCCTTTCTTATCCAATAAGAACTCCTTCTCCAAGAAGGTGGCATTCCTTGAAACAAACACTTTTGTTTCAGTAGGATGATAGAAATAATATCCGATTGAATTCTTTGGATACCCTAATAAATAACATA